>NW_025953002.1:0-141977 GCF_022264815.1 Rhodofomes roseus | reverse complement strand
CGCACTGGCAAACCAAGAACCTCGTCAGCACCGCACTGATAGCTTCTCGCGAGCCTCACGCGAAGCCGCAGAAGCTCGCGATGAAGACGCGCGTACCTATATGTGTTTTGTGAAGAGCACCCACTCGACGGCATCGCTCGAGTGTAGCGAGGCCCATCTCTCGACTCTCGAGTGCGCGATGTGGTTCATACTTAGAATGGCGGATCGCTGCCGCTGCCACCGCGGCCGAGATGGCTCGAAGAAGCCCGCATGGCTCATTCGTCGGAGGGGTAAGGCACGGATTTTAGAACGAGGCGGGGTCGCCGTCGCCCCAGTGGTTGATCGCGGGTGCGGACGCGAGTGTGGGGTCGGCGTTGGGTGCAGGCCCGGGCGGATGCGGTCACCCGCGCTGAGCGCAACGCATGCATGCGCTCCGCGCACGTCTGGGACTCCAAGTCCGCGGCTCCTTCGCAACAACGGAGGTGGCTGAGGTCGACCAGCAGGGCCATTGTTGGGTTCCCGCGGCCGTGGGCTGTGAGGACTAGCGCATAAGGCAGATGGGTGCAGCGTTCTCGTGGTGTGCTGATGTCGTATCGGGGCATCGGGGCGATGGAACGGCGGAGAGGTGTAACTGGGTACGAAGCAAGGGATGGGCCTCGTAAGCAGGCGCGGATGCTTCACCCAGCCCGAAGCCAACGCGCACATCGACGCAGCCTACCTGCCGAGGTCCAGCGCCATCACCAGGTCGCCCCAGATACCATTGTCTGCCCTTCGACGCCACCAGCCGAGCGAACGGCGCCGCGACCTTGCGACCAACCAGAAGCATAGCTGCTCTGTTGGAGCGCGGCAGATGCTCGTCCTGAGCTCTAAGTCCGTGGGTTGTTTGCCATAATAGAGGTGGCCGAGGTGGTCGTTGGGCTCCCGCGGCCGTGCCCTGTGAGGACTAGCGCATCAGACAGATGATTAGGCAAACGAATGGGCACTTACCCCCTCGCGTCTGCGGCCACTTCCGCCGGTCCGAGTAGTGTTAGAGATGGCGTAGAAGGAACGAGATTCATTCCCCAGCGAGGGTTGGGCGTTGCGCGGGATGCCACGTCAGCGCATCTGAGTGAAGGCACCGGGGAGCTGTAGGCGAACAGTCTGCATGGGTTCCGCGCGGACCGGAGGTTCTTTGTGCAAGGTCGTTGGGGAAGGTGCGGGGGCATAGGGCGCAGCGGTGGGACGAAGACGGCGGCTGCAGTGTGCGGGTATCGCGCAGGGCGGCTTGCAGATGCGCCGGAGACCCGGACCTGGCGGGAGCAGCGAGCCATGGAAGACGCGGGGGGTCAGCACTCGTCCCCGAGAGGCCAGAGTGAAGCCCAGTCTCCGCGCCCGCGCGCTGGCGGTCGTTGCCCCGGAGATGCGGGAGGTGGTCGTGGCGGCGCTGAGAGAGACAAGTCTGGCGGGCGCTCGCACCGAGCCCTCCTGCCTAATTGGGTCGGGCGACGCTCTAAGCTTCAAGTTCAAGTCCAAGCTTGTACGTCTTGGCTGCTGTGCAACCGTAGCCCGAGTCGCATCAAAGTGAGCAACATAGATAAATTCTGAACATTCTCAATATAACCTATAGACTGCAGAAGCCCACGCGAGCAACCGCTGCATCGCCCTCGCGGACGCGAGACTGACTTCAAGTTGATAGCTGACAAAGGTACGTACTACTGGTTATTCGGCGAGTCTTGCATTCGTTGATAGGGCCTCTGCACCCCAACTCGCTCCGTGCGAAGCTCAGTAGTTCCTCAACGTTTAAGTCTAAACCCGGCCGTGTTCATGGCTGCCTGGCGACTTCGACGCAATCGTGGGTCATCGGCATCCCTGACCTCCTCGCCGGTTTCGCCTCCTGCTTCATCATCCCCGTCCTCCTCTCCCGACCGTGTTTCCACGGATGAACGGAGCTCTCCTGCATCAATCCCGAGCTCTTCTGGATCAAACTCTGGCCACGATGCCGGCCATCCAGTCCGGACGCGTTCTCTCAAGCAGTTCGCGTCGGCATCTAGAAGGGGAACATCGTCCGACTCGTCACGGTCTGCCTCACCACATTCTGGACACTCATCCACCGCTGCGGACTCCGACATACCTCGCGGTCGATCTCTCGCGCGACCAGCCCCTTCGACAGCACTCTCCTCACCATCGCTCGGTCGCATCATCCAGCTTCGTCCCGAGGACGTGAGGCGATCGCGCCGGAACTTCGGGGGGCGGCGGCTCTTTACCCCCTCATCGAGTGGTGTGGTATTGGCATTGCCAGGTGGGAGGACATACACACAAACCGCTCTATCGGGAAGACGCGCTTCTCGTAGCTCCAGTGGCGCTCAATCGCGCACGTCCTCCGCGCATTCCTCGACAACCGAGGTCCACCGGCCCTCTGAACGGCCCTCTGAACCTGACCACCTGCCATCCCCACCGTCATACGACCCTATGTCCGATATCCTGGTCTCAATGGCTGATACCAACGAGGAGTCAGCAGAACTACGACGGCAGCAAGAACGCGCGAAGAAAGCACGCCAGGTGCAGCGATGGGCACACGAAGTCTTGCCTTCGCTCCTTCGCCCCTATCTACACCTTCTCCGCGAGTCTGAGTCTCTCAAGAACAGACTGCGTCCTACGGAGCCGGTATGCACCTGTGGGGGTCTAGCGGCTCGCTCATTGAGCATCAGCTGTGTTTTCTTCGATCGTGAGTCTATGTACTATGTCGCAGTGTCACTGTACTGAGCAGTGGCAGGCTTAGAGGTCCTTGACCTGAAGATATGCAGCTGCTTGCCTGCCCCAATCCAGCTCCTGTCTCGTGGCCTGTTCCCTTGTGCCCCTCAAGTGCCCACACTCGCCGTCGACATCCCACTCCTCCAATTTACTCGTGCACTGTTTGTGCGAGTACCACCTAATACGACGTCGTTCTGCGACACGCTTGAAGCCTTTCTGGAATCTCATCACTACAAATTGCGCACTAGGGTACGTCCAAGTGATTGAATACCTATCTCAGAGTGCTAAGTATTATTTGCCAGGAATCATTACGGCGGCGATTTGGGAATGCGCTGCTGTGGTACTCGAATTTAGTCAACAACGTGCATCAATTCGTCCAACGTCGCATCAATCAATCTGCCGACACGTTTGTTTGCGCCGAGACCGAGGAGAATGTGGAGAGAAGCAGTGGTGATCGCAGTGCTGGTAGTGCAGGTAATGCCCAATGTCACCAATGATATGTCACTGCGTCAATCGCTAACGCGAGTATATCGAACGTCTTAGATGATGACGTGCGTGAACGGGCGTCTGCGTCCACGAACAGTGACGAGCGATCGGCTGAGGAACATCAGAGCCGCGCACGCGGCGCAAGCCGCTACCTACGGCAACGCTGCCCGCTGTGCTTCGGGGGCGAGTATACCCATCGCACTCCCAACATGTAAGTGATTGTTCATCTGTTCTCATCCCCTCTGTTCGTGCTGTACTCATGTCGTAAACAGTCCAGACGTGATCGTCTGCCTCGATGCATGCTTCACGCAAAAGCGTCGCAAAGGAATGTCTGGCTTGCGCGATCCGCCCCGCACTCATCCCGACTCCGTCTTCGTATCGGCGGAGAAGGTCAACGCGATGGAGGAAGAGGTCGATCGCATGCGGCATCGAGGTAGCGGCAGAGATCACCAGCAGCCGCCGCATGATGGCGAGACCATGGAGGGAACGTTGTTGCACCTTCCTGAATCCGTGCTCGACGGCTGTAACGACTCGTTCGTCGCCGCTGACGAGCGCCGCCAGAAGGCTAGCACACAGTTCTTTGCTGACACTGGGCTGATGGCGATGCTGTGCCGCCATGACCGTGTCCTTTGGCTTGTCAACATGACTTCAGCCGGCGAGAAGCAGCACTATGCCCTCAGCCTTGTACAGCAACTCTTCGACCATCTCCCGCAAGACGTCACGGTGGGCTTGCTCTACGACATCGCTTGCCAACTCCATCGAAGCATTGTCAAGTGGGGATTCCTAGGCCCTCTTGCCAGTCGCCTCGTGTTCGCCCTCTCCGTGTTCCATGCGTTTGGACATCAGTGGCCTTGCCAGGTCGTCTACCATCCTCGGAAATGTGTCGGCTTTGGGCTGTCAGATGGCGAGGGGTGTGAAAGATTCTGGAGTTCAATCCAGAGGCTGATTCCGTCTCTACGAGTCTCGGGGGTAAGCTTTGGAGTGCTCTTACTTGTATTACACTAACAAGTCATCATTGTAGTATCACCAGCGCTTGTTCGTCATCGACACGCAAGTTAAGCACATCGAAGAGCAGTCGCTTCGGCGGCTTGGTCGTTGGCTTCGGCGCAAGTGGTACCAGTGTCAGGACAAGCTAGCCACTGCACGGCGAGAGGTTGAGCAGTCTGGGGTGTCATCGGAACAGCTTCGAGCAGAGTGGGAGTTGCAGGTGCAGGCACAGACAAAGCCTCCTCCGAGTAAGTCCCCGAGAGTCCTTCATTGCCCAGATACTGATTCTACTGAGCAGAGCAGTCACGCAACCGCGCGTCGAAGACAGTGGAAGCTATTCTAGCTTTGCAGAAGACGCAGACATCGTACAACAAGTCGATCCGTGAACTGGAGGAGCGGTTGCTCGTAGGTTCAGGCGATCCTCATGAGATTGACTTGCAGTTGTCCGAGCTGCGCCCCAAGCAATTGCGGGTTTCTGCTGCTATCATGAACAAGCGTTCCGCACTTGGTGTTGGCGAAACCTCACAGCTGTCGCGCCTCACCAAGAGCAAGTTTCTGCAGCTGCGTATGAACGCGCGTGCTCTCAAACAGCGCATCCGAGACCGCCTTCGCCAGCGCAAGTTTGAGCTTGATCGACTTGAACGAGCTCATCGTCAGACAATGAACAGTAGGCTCTCATGGCTATCAATCAAATCCGATCTGACAGAAGATATTTGCAGAGCATAAGCTTAGCACTCACGTGGAGTCTGCTGTTAAGCGACGCGAGCCTGGCATACTCAATCTCGCCAAGTCCTACAATGCACTCTGCAAGGAGATGTCAACCCTCATTGCCAAGCGCCGCGCTCCACGATCAGCTATTGCCCCAGAGCCTATCAAGAGTGATGGCTTGTTCAAGCTCGATGTGGACGACGACATCTGGCAAGATGTAGGTCTAGAAGACGATGACTTTGTGGCCAATGGCACAGATGAGTCGCCTGACCCTTCAGCTGTCCCCCGTTGGCTAGGTGATGAATCTGTGCGGACTGGGATCAAGGCCCAGCTTGTGCTTGATCGTTGCATCGAGGAACAAGACCGCTTGTCTCAGGAGCGCTGTACCATGCAGATGTGGATGCAGGATGAGTGGAGATCAGTTGAGCATGCCATTGCCAATGCTGGTAAGTGCAGACCTCACATGATCCATGGGCTTACAGCTGAATATGACAAGGTGAAGACCTAGATTTACTGTATCAGCTCCAGTTGCACCAACAGGAGTTATGTCGTCTGTGTGCAACATGGCAGTCACAGGTGCTAGTGATTCCATGTGCTTATCCAATGCCTGCATCTTGGGGTCCATCTGAGCTGGAGCTGAATGAAGCTGCACTTTATGAGATCTCTGAGTCTGCAGACATGGGTGAGCACATGGAGCAGCAAGCACCTCATCAGGATGCTGGTGATGATGATGGTGGTGACTTTGACTATGGGTACCATGATGCTGATGAGGCTGATGGTGACCTATTGGATGCAGCAGAGGCAGCTGCATTGACAGATGCCTATCATCCTTCAGAGGATGATGTGGTATTTGATTTCAGTGGTCTTGCTGGCATGGACCATGAAATTCTCTGGTTACCTTCAGATAGTCCCTCCCTAAAGAAGAGAAAGCATAGATAGTGATGTAGCCAGAAAATTGATGTCATGTAGACTTGATTTGGATTCAAACAGGAGACTGCCTTGTTATATTCAAGTTCTGTGTTATGTTCTGTAGGTTGTCTATGAGGGCCATGGGAATTCATAATGGGATACCCATATGGCTAAGGGAGTACCTTTGTATGATCTGTGGGATGCCCATGTAACAGTGGGAATACCTCAACGGGATGTATGGGATGTATGGATTAGCACTGAGGGAGTACCTCCACATGATGTATGGGATGTCCATATGACCGTGGGAGTACCTTTGTATGACATGTAGGATGTCCATTTGAACCTTGGGAAGACCTGTACATGCTATGGGATGTCCACATGGCCTTGGGAGTACCTGCGGATAATGCATGGGATTCCCAAATGACTACGGGAGTACCTTCATATGATGTGTGGGATGCCCATGTAGCCATGGGAATACCTCCAGTGCTGTATGGGATATCCCAAGGGAGTACCTCTGCATATCCTATGGGTTGTCCAGAGTACCCATAGCTGTTGTGTGGGCTGTTCATAGGACCATGGGACAAGCTTGGTACAAAGCATTGGGATGTCCATAGAGCTACGGGACAGCCCTCATGACCCTAGCATGGGATGTCCAAAGCTGTATTAGACATCCCTTGGTAGCATCCTTGGGATGTACATTCTGCTGTGGTACTACCCCATTGATGAGCTGTGGGATGCCCATAAAACATAAATATATCACCCATTAATCCCATGAAGGACTTGTGGGATGTCCGCAGACAGTCATAACAAGCCCATAATCAACTTGGGGTTGCTTTATATAGGCTATGTGTATCTATACAGTGATTGCTCATCATATCATGGGTATGTTACTGGTAACAGGAATCAGATACCATACAATGAGACAGCTCACCATTGGCCATCATAAGTAGACATGTAAGATAGGGCTTGTCCACAACTGTTAAGGCTTGCGTGACAATCACTGCTAAGTCAATGGAGGCTTAAATCAGTAATATGAGCAAAATGTATCTGCAAGGCATAAGGATTACATTAGTGGGACTTCTGCTCCAAGCTTGCTTCATATGGTCCCTCCCAAGCCTGTTCATGCCCACCACACTCAATGACTGATGAGCCCTATGTTACAGGCACAGGCATACCACTAGTACACAACGAGAGATCTGGCACATAGCACGGTAGTCTCATGTTACACCACAGGCTTGTAAAGATCAATGGTGCAGATTGGTCTACCAAAGCCATCAACCTTACTGCGAGAACACAACATCAAAAGGCTCAAGCAAACATGACTGCTCAGTGCATGCTAGAACCTCCCAAGAAAAAAACAATGGTGCTAGCTACAGCCAATCCTGGGAAAGGGATGTCCCAAATGCCCCCTGGCACCCTGTGACCTGTGACAAAATGGTGGGAAATACCATGAAGCCCACTGGGCATTGTGGTAGTATGCCCTAGAACGGGCTGCCCACAATGGGACATCACAGCAACTTGGGACGGGAATTGGGCAGAAATGGGCCAAGCCCATAGTACATCCCAGCACCATGTCCCATATACCTGGACATACCTTCCCAAATGAGGCAATTAGCCCCAACCTAATGGACAAAAGGATAGGGCTAATAGCCCCAGTACAGGGGGGGCCTGAAGTGCGTAGTAGCTCTGGCATGCCATAGAACGGGTTGCGACTGTTGGCGAGGATGAATCGCTCGATGATGACGAGACCATCACGATGTTGGTTTGGGTGGGCATCTGCCGAGTCGGTCGCAGGCTGAAGGATCGCACAGATGCGCCCGATGCAGGTCCCAGCCTGCCAGGGGAGTGGTCAGTTTTCATAGGTGCTGTTTCAAGTTTAGTGCGAGCCATCACTGCGTACCCTTCCATCGTAGAAAACCCATGAGTCGACTCGGCACAGATCGCTGGTGCGCGCGGTTACAGACGTGCAGGTGAGCCAGCGAGATTGAGGCGGGTATTTCTGGCGAACGGAATCATCGCCCCGAGCGACTATGGATTGCCAGGAGGTCGTCTTGGACTGAGTCTTCCTCCGATGGATGGCACCTATGCGAGAAGAGCATGA
This sequence comes from Rhodofomes roseus, assembly GCF_022264815.1. NCBI lineage: Eukaryota > Fungi > Basidiomycota > Agaricomycetes > Polyporales > Fomitopsidaceae > Rhodofomes > Rhodofomes roseus. Next base: position 134,077 of record NW_025953002.1, on the reverse strand, counting down.
TGTCATTGGGAGATCTCGCGAGAGGTCACTGGCAGTGCTGGTTGAGCTTACCAGGCAGGGACACAGTGGTCGGCACAAATCCCAGGCGTCGCTGAAGGTCTCGGCTCTCAAAATACTGACGCACATGCGCCCCGGCTTGGACAAAGGTCCCTGTAGCATTCTCCGGCCACCATCCGCCACTGACTTGGTGCTTGAAACGGTCCATGTCAGCACAGGCCCATGCGATGTCGCGGCTCGGGGCCTGGTGGTTCGAGAGGACGCTGCACATACGGAAGATTGCATTGAAACATTCGAAGATCTCCGTGGCGTATAGCACAGCCGGTCCGTGGTCACGAATGTCGAATAAGAGATGGAGCAGGATGTGCAATTTCGGCTTGACAAATATGCGTTTGGGGTCCAGCAGCGACCAGATGTCGAGGATGTTAGCAATTAGAACGTTTAGATCGGCCTGGAGTGAGTACTCTCAGTTGAGTTTTGCGTGAGATTTGATATTGGCGTACCAAGTAAAGGTCCATATCTTCGATCTCGGTAAACCACAGAAGGGCGCCCAGCTCGCCTGTGGCTTTCCAAAGGTCGCGCACGCGCGGAGGACACATGCTCTCGTCGATATGGAAGATCGCGAGCTGTTGCAGCGCTTTGAAGTGCTTTCCTATCAGATTGTCCTTGTACTGTACGATATAACGAGCACGGATTGGGAGAACATTGAGTCCGTCGACTGAGGAGGATTGTAGCCGCACGGCAAAAGTTTCGAACTGCTTCGGAGACCAGCTGGAGTGAGTGTAATGCCACACATACTTATCTTGTCCCAGCAGGTACGTGTGCAGGAGCTCAACCGGAGTATCTCGATGAATGTCGATCCCTACAATTTGAAGTGGCGATCTCGATGATCAGTACAATGATGGAGAGGGTAGGTTAGCTTGCCTTCGATGGACAGAAGCGAATTGAAATGGTCGCCTGGTCGAAGTTGATTCCGAAGAGCTGTTATGCAAACAGTGAGATGCGTCAAGGGTCTCGGGGCTGTTCAGATGTCAAGTACATACGAGAGTCGGCAGGCAGGTTATTGTACTTGTCAGGGGGCTGCTTGACGACATCAGGAAAACCTGAATTCCCTAAGTTTCACTAATTTAGGGCAAATTATGCCTGACTCCCTAATCATACTCTCATTTGGGATAATTAGTCCTAATGGCCATAATGTCCACTAATGATGATACAGTTTGATGACATTATCTCAAGTAGACATACTGGCAAATGAAATGTAAACATGGCATGTATACTTTGATATACTATTGCCTACTGCTTGAACAGTTATGACATATGCACTTCAGTGCTGATCAGAGTTTGAGACCTCTGTATGCAGCATAAGCATGCAATGAGGACCTCAGGCATGATCCTTAGTCATGGCAAAACACAATGGTATATTTCTTGAATGACAGGCAAGCATACAGGACAAACAACAGTTACAAGCAAATCATATCCCAATTTAACTAGAGTCCAGACAAACCGACCAACTTACACTGGGAGGGTGAGGAGCGATTACCGGACGTGTGTGTTACGCGAAGCGTGACACCTAGAGCACTAGCTCTCAACCTAACCCTAAACGTAGGGACCTTAGGTTCTAATCGTCCTTGGATGGGGAGGATGGTCTGAGACGCTGCTAAGTCTGTCTAGCAGGTCGAGCGGGGAGTTTCTGATATCCAAGGAGCTGGTGAAGCTTCAATAGATAACCAGGTCGAACTGAGGTTCGACCGCTACTGTACACAGGTCTTATATACATGGGGAGTTCAGGGCAGGTCCTGAACGAGTCACAACCACCTAGCCAATAGGAGCGCGGGGGAGTGAGTCATGACGAGTCAGGGATCGAGTCATAAATAATGAGTCAGGTATGAGTAAGGGACGAGTCATACTGAGTCAGAGATCACGTGAACTGCTCCGGGTTGGACCGGAGCAAACAGCGAAGGAGTCCGAAGACTGGAACCGTAGCGTCATGGGGTTGGGCCCATGCTAGGATAGTACAATGCTCAAGTGCAAATAAGGGAAAACAAACGTTGACGTAACATAAGCCCCTTCCTAGGGTCGACGACCTCGTCGATCTTCTAAGAATAAGGCGGCGGCGGCGGAGCATTCTGAATGGTGGTGGACCCGTCACGATGACGGTGGATGACGGCGTCGACTTCTCCAGTATCGGTATGCTGGAGCTCAAACGTGCCCGATACCGGTGAGGCGATCGTGGGTGAGGGTTGGAAGGATGACGTAGGAGTGGTAGCGAGTTGGCGGAGAGGGACCTGTTCCAGGTCCTGAGTGAAGTCCGCCAGGGGTTGACGTACCGGCTCGGGGCGAATTAGGTGAGGGGGGCGAGGCGGGGCTTCGCGCGTCGGGATCGACCGGACAGGCACATTCTCGTCGTTTTCCTCCAAAAGGCCAAAGGAGGGCTCCAACGTCTGGATGACGAGGTTTCTTCTGCCGTCATCGTCGACCGGGGAATCCAGGTCCACGTCCGTGAGTCCAGGCGAGGTAAGGATTCCGCCGAGGTATGGTCGAGGATGAGGGGTCGGGGGTCGGACTCCGGTATTTGCACGTCGCTCGCTACGAGGAGGACGGGCGCCGATCAGGTAGGTTTCGTCGAGGAAAGGATGGTCCTCGTCGTGCATAGAGTCGCCGGCTCGACGGGCCTCTTCGCGGGATTCGTATACAGAGATCATTGCTGCCTCAACGTGCATGGCCAGGACCGTGGCACGGGTAAGGCTGACAAAGATGCCGTCGATGCGACCATTCCGGACCACATACCACCTATTGGCCTGCTCGAATCCGATCCGTTTGCCGCGTAGGGTAGGAGGAAGGAATTCGGTTGGTCGGGAGGTGATGAGACCACTGAGCGCGGAGTAGATATGGTTGGCTTCCATCAGCCAGCGGTGGGCGACGGACTGCGTGAAGATACCTCCACGCATCAGGTCGTTCAGGGATCGGAGGTCCGGCGGGAACGTGGGTGCTTCAGCTTCGGAAGCTGAACAGAGGGCCTCGGTATGTCCCGGCTGGCGACGATTGCATCGGGGGCAGCGGTAGTGAGAGCAGTCGATGGTTCGGTGGTAATCAGCATCGGTGCCCTGGCAGACGATGCACGGGGAGTAGTTGGTGATCATGCGAGCAAGGTCGCGTGCGTCGACATTCGGGAAAGTGGGGGTTACGATGAAGTCGCGAGAGTAGGTGATATCGTTGATGGGGATCAGGTGGCGAGCGGCTTGTTTGACCGCCGAGTAGTCTTCGAGCTCCTTGAAACGTCGGAGGAGTCGTCGCGCGGAGGCATCTCGTCGGGATATGAAGAGATGGATGGCGTCCTCGAGGAGGTCCTGCTGGACCCAAACGTCCGCCGCTGCCTCATAGAGGTCAGTCAGTGTGTCCATTGCATCGAGAACGACGTTGGGGTCGTCGTTGATGAAACCATCACGCTCAAGTTGCGTGAGGAGGGCCCCGGGTGCGCAGAGGACCTGGGAGGCGAGGGGCCAGTTGAGTGTCCCTGGTGGAAGTGGTTTCGTACGAAGGATGGTTTCGAAGAGGGAGGTCGAGTCGCGGGTCGGAAGGAGGGGGTTGCCTTGCGTGGAGGCCGAGGAGTGGGGCGGCATCGTAGTTCGTGTCCTTCGGTGCGCACTCGGAATCGGCATTTGTCACAGAGGTGGTAACGGGGGTCAAGTGGGAGACGTTGCTTGCGGTTCAGGCCGAGATAGGGGAGCTGGGTGATGACCCACGCGTCGTAGTAAGCCTTGAGAGAAAGGTCGTCGTAGGCAGCGGTGGAGGGCATAGAGCTCGACTCAGCAGTCGCAAGCGTTGTCGTCTTGGGGTCCGAGTCTCACCACTCCAAGACGGCTCTTCTCTTTATACTCGTAGAGGAGTCGGAGATGGTGCGCGCGCTTGTACTCATCAAGGGTCTCTTCCCCTGTGCCCAGGAAGACGTCTTCGGGTTCCCACGAGTTCTCACTGGGAGGGTACCCTTTCCACTTCACGAGGTACCGGCGTCGGCTTGCCGTTCCCTTGTGACCAAGGATAGCTTCGAATTCCCAGGAGTTTTCTCCGTCTACTTTGTCCGGGGGAGGTTCTGTATAGGTCGGGCCGTGTTCCTCGGTTTCCTTGTACGGGGATAGGAGACCGGCGTGGAATACAGGGTGGATTCGCCATTGCGGAGGCAGTTGGAGGCGATACGTTGCTCTTCCCATGACCTCGGTGATCTTGAAAGGACCTTCCTTCTTAGGAGCTAGTTTCCTCGTGGCGTAGGGGAGGCGGAGGTGCCGCGTGTCGAGCCATACCTGCTGATCTTTCTTGAAGGCAGGCGTGCGGTCCTTGATTCTCTTCTCGATGACTCGTTGCGCAGCTTCTAGTGCAAAAGCGGCTTCTTCTCGCGCTTTCTGCAGCCGCTTGAGTCGTTCTTCCGTGGTTGGGGAGTCAGCAACTTCGGTGATGTGGGGGATTCCTCGGGGTTCATATCCCATCATTGCGTAGAATGGCGACATCTTGATGGCGGAATGAGGTCGGGAGTTGTGCGCAAACTCGGCGTCAGGGAGCATCTCGTCCCATGTTTCAGGATTGTTCGCACAGAAGATTCGGAGGAATATCTCGAGTTCCTGGTTGGCTCGTTCCGTCTGGCCATCAGTCTGGGGGTGGTACGCCGTGGAGAGTGCGCGTTCAATTCCGGTCAGGCGGCAGAGTTCTCCCATGACCTTGGATGCAAACTGAGGGCCGCGATCGGAGATGAACTTGCGTGCGAGTCCGAAGCGTCGGTACACGTGGTCGTGGTTCATCTTGGCGGTTGTTTCGGCGTCCACCTGGTCCGTGCATGGGATGAAAATTACCCCCTTCGTAGAGTCGTGGTCCACCACGACATAAATAGCATTATGTCCGCGGGGAGTCTCGGGGAGTGCAGTGATGAAGTCCATTGTTTGGCATGAGAACGGTGTGGCGGGGTGTTGTGGCGGGATTGGGATGAGAGGAGTCACTGTGGGATGCGTGCTCGGTTTCATCTGCTGACAGATTCCACATCCCTTGACGTATCGTGCGATGAATTGTCCCATTCCAGGCCACCAGAAGTCGCGTTGCACGAGGGTGGTCGTCTTGTGGATGCCCGGATGTCCTGCGGAGGGGAGCTCGTGGTACAAGCGTACCACGTTCCGTCGGAGTCCCGCATCCGGAGGAACATACACTCGTGATTGATACCATACCAGGTCTCCGTCCGTCTGCCAATCCGTAAGCGAGGTCTTCGCAGGTGCAGGTCCTTTGCCAAGGAGAGCATCGAAGGCCTCCTTTACCATGGGTTCCTTTTCATGGCAGTCTCGTAGGCGATCGAGGAGGTCCGCGTTGATGGCTCGCACGAAGAGCTGGGGGGCTAACATCACGATGTCGTCGTTGTCATCAGCCCCGGTATCATGGTCACTGCGTCGGGATAGAAGGTCGGCGATGGTCATTTGCGTTCCAGGGACGTGTGCCAGTTCATAGTCGAATTCGCTGAGGAACAGCGACCATCGTGCTTGTCGTCGATTGAGCTTCTGCGCGGTGCGCCAGTAGGTCAAGTTACGGTGGTCCGAGCGGATTTGGAGCTTGTGCGGGCTACCTAGGAAATAGTGTTTCCAGGTCTCCAGACCGCGTATGATGCTGAGGAGTTCGCGGTCGTAGATCTCGTAGTTCCGTTCGGCGGGGTTCAAGGACTGGGAGATGAAGCCACAGGGGTGCAAGTCTCCGTTTGCATCACTCTGTAGCAGGACACCGCCGGTAGCAAACTTTGAGGCGTCGCATTCGAGAGCAAATGGCCTGGTTTCACCTGGCATGACCAAGGTGGGAGCACGCGTAAACTCGTGCTTCAGATCCTCAAAGGCAAGTTGTTGCTCCTCGTCCCAATGCCATCGTACGTCCTTCTTTGTGAGGTCCACTAGGGGTCGTGCACGCTCAGAAAAGTGGAGGATGAACCGTCGGTAGAAATTCGCAAATCCGACAAAGGAGCGGACTTGCTTGACTGATTCGGGTACGGGCCAGTCAGCGATTCCGCTCACTTTCACGGGGTCCATGGCAATGGTGTCCGGTCGGATTATCATTCCCAGGAATTCCACTTCAGTGACGTCAAAGTGGCATTTCTCGGGTTTGAGATAGAGGTCGTGGTCCTTGAGGCGCTGGAGGACTCGTCGAGTCCGTTCGTGGTGTGTCGTGGTGTCCGCGGAGTAGATCAGGATGTCGTCCATGTAGATGACTAGCCAGCCTTCAGCTAGCATATCTTCGAAGATGGAGTTCATCATCCGTTGGAACGTCGAGGGCGAGTTGCATAGACCGAAAAACATGACCGTGGGTTCGTATAGTCGTGGCGGACCCTGGTTGGATCCGGGAACCGCGAAAGCTGCCTTCCACTCATCGCCCTCCTTGATTCGGACATTGTTATAGCCGGCGCGCAGATCCATCTTGGTGAAGATCTTTGCGCCTTTAAACTTGTCCATGAGGTCTGAGATCAGGGGGAGGGGGTAGCGGTCTTTGACCGTATTCTCGTTAAGCTTTCGGTAGTCCTGACAGGGTCTCCACGTTCCATCTTTCTTTCCAACGAAGAAGAAAGGGCTGGCTATTGGAGAGTTTGAGGGTCGTATGTAACCTTTCGACTCGTTCTCTTTCAAGAACTTGTCAAGTTCCTCGCGTTGAGCATGACTGAGAGGGTAAACCTGGGTCTTCATCTCCGAAAACCCCGGTTTCAGGTTGATCTCGTGGTCGTACTCGGTGTGCTCTGGGAGTCGAGATGCCGTTACTTTGTCGAATACCGGGAGGAAGTCATGCAGATAGGGAGGAACAATTTCCTCAACCGTCTTCTGCTTCTTTCCAGCCCACTCAGAGAGCGCTAGCTCAGTGGCCGTGGTGGTTCGTCCGATCGAAAATGCCGTGGGGATTAGTGCGCCGGTGCCGGTTCGTATCATCCGATTGATAGCATGCCTGGACGGCAGGGGCTCTGGGGTGTCTTCGTGTTCCTGCGTCAATGGTGTTTCAACGAAAGCGAGTGTTGCCAAGTAGTTTGCACCAGGGGCATACGATGCCAGGAATTCGTCAGGGTCCAGATCTTCGGTCATGGACCGGAGTCGTGCTTCATAATCTTCCTCGCTCTCGAGCGGTTCAGGGTGTGGGTTCATAGGGGGGAAGTTGGGGAGTTCCTCAATTGGCTCGTCCAAGAGAGAAGTCTCCGCTACAACTCCCTTCTGAGGAGCATCAACAGCTCGCTTGTGTTCTTCTTCGGGAACATCCTCGACGGTCACTCGTCGAGGTGGGGTTGGTTCACGGGGTTCTTCGGGGCTGCAGGCCCGATCAGGTGGTTCCTCAACTTGTCGGCGGATCCGGTAGACGGGAGCGGGAGGTAGCTCCACTTTGATAGTTCGTAGGATTTCCGCCTTGCTAAGCTGTTCGTTCTGCTCGCGTTTGGCCCAGTACGTCTGGTCTTCAAACTCGAGCTCGCCTGTCTTCCAGTCGATGATGGGGTTCTCCTTCTGGAGCCATTCATGGCCTAGAATGAGATCCTGTCTTCCGATCTCGGCAACGTACGCCTTAACAAGCTTGGTTGTTCCCTTCCATCGATAGCGAAGGGCGACGGCGTGCGATATGGTTCCCTTCTTGTTGGGAGTATCGTCTACGTTGAAGACCGGGATGGGTCGGACAAGGGGTACCGAGGGTAGGCGTAGTTTGATGACAAGACGAGGGTGGATGTACGTGGCCATTGCACCGCTGTCGATGAGAGCTTCTGTTTCGATGTCTTGATGCACTCCGATCACCATGAGAGGAAAGTAAAGGGCTTTGAATTGCGTGATTCCTGTTACTACATGGGATATGTGGAGTGCATACGTGGGGTCTGGGCGCATCGATGACTCAGACCCACTCAAAAATCCTTCGACATTTGCTCAAAGAGGGGGGCGCGTTCTTCGAGCGGAAGTTCCTGGAAGACTTCTCGTACATAGGCGGGAGTAACTTCTCGCACGTGGGTAGAGGAGGCGGGCACACGGCGTGGGGAAGTTCGGTTGCGCTGGGTGAACTTCGGGTTCTGTCTCTTCTCGGGACAGTTCCTGAGGAGATGTCCGGGTTTGTGGCATCCGAAGCAAAGGCCCAGCTCCTGGTGACGTTGCCGTTCCCTCTGATCCATAGCATCGATCTCCATAGGTTCGTCCAATCGTCCGCTGCCTCGTCCAGAGGGGTAGGAGGAGCGGTGGTTGTTACCTCCGCTGTTCCCTCCCTCGTAGTAATTGGTATTGTAGATCTGGCGGGAGTCGAGTCGGAGGACAAGGTCAAACCACCCTTGCAGGGTCGTGGGTGGTTCCATATTCATTGCCTTGTCAAGGAGATCACGGCGGATTGCCCTCTTGAAGAATCCGGAGAGGGTCTTATCAGAGAGGTCGGTCCTGGATGCGATGGATCGGAATTTGGGGATGAAGGCAGGGGTGGGAGTCTTTCCTTGCTTTAGAGTCGTAAGCATTATCGAGTCTCTGTCTCCTTCGGCATAAACGGGGAACGCCTTCAGGAAGGCCTCCTTGAAGTCTTTCCAGGACTCAAACGCATGCTTGCCCTCTTCTTGGGCATCAGCTTCTCCGTCCATGTGCAGCTTCTTCCAGTAGAAAGCATCACTGTTGTCATCGATGAGGAGAAGAGCGTAAGCGATCTTCCGTTGATCGTTGGCATCGGCGTTGCCTGTCGCGCTGTAGTACATCTCGAGACGTCGGATAAACGGTTTCGCATCGGTAGCTTGTCCCTTGAACTTGTCAGGTGCGGGGACCTCAAGCTTAGTAGCCGTGTTCGTGCGGGTGGTAGACATTGCGTCGTCTGATTCGGGTTCGGGTTCGGATTCGGGTTCGTTCGACTGCGTCTCGAGTTCCGGTTCGAGAGGCTTCTTCTCGACACCTGTAGCGAGGTTCGAGGAGTACTGGGTAAGGCTGGACGTGCCTACTTCGGGTACAACGTGTACCAGGGGGCTAGTTCCTACTGCGGGGGAAGTAGCTTCGTGCTTCGAGAGTTCTCGTCGGATAGCCGCTGGAGTCGCCGGCTTCGGTCGTTCGTCTTGGATCTTCCTGATCCGTTCGGCAGCCTTTCCTTTGGTGTCTAGGTAGGCGCGGGTCTGTTTCTGTTGCTCTTCGAGGGGAACAGTGTCGTGGAAGAAGGCCCAAATGCGCTTCTCTCCTTCTCGTTCTGGTTCTTGCACAAGCACAGGTCTGTGCTCACCGGTGTCGTTCTGATACTCGAAGAGGCGAAGGTCGTCGTTCCACCAGAGGTTCGGTAGGGTTGGGAGCCCGTAGGTAACGGGTTCGATCTCAACTCGGTAGTCCGTGGTGGATGGGGAGTCCCCTAGACGGAGGGGCACTCCGGAAGCGTGTGTGAAGATGTGTGGGCTCTGCGCCTGAGCAGGCGGAGCGTAAAGATCAGTTCGACCTTATGTTACGCGAAGCGTGACACCTAGAGCACTAGCTCTCAACCTAACCCTAAACGTAGGGACCTTAGGTTCTAATCGTCCTTGGATGGGGAGGATGGTCTGAGACGCTGCTAAGTCTGTCTAGCAGGTCGAGCGGGGAGTTTCTGATATCCAAGGAGCTGGTGAAGCTTCAATAGATAACCAGGTCGAACTGAGGTTCGACCGCTACTGTACACAGGTCTTATATACATGGGGAGTTCAGGGCAGGTCCTGAACGAGTCACAACCACCTAGCCAATAGGAGCGCGGGGGAGTGAGTCATGACGAGTCAGGGATCGAGTCATAAATAATGAGTCAGGTATGAGTAAGGGACGAGTCATACTGAGTCAGAGATCACGTGAACTGCTCCGGGTTGGACCGGAGCAAACAGCGAAGGAGTCCGAAGACTGGAACCGTAGCGTCATGGGGTTGGGCCCATGCTAGGATAGTACAATGCTCAAGTGCAAATAAGGGAAAACAAACGTTGACGTAACAGTGTGGTCATCTCGCACAGCCCGGTGTTCGTCCAGGAACTCGCCCATGCGGGACGCCAGGGGAGTGCTCGAGAGGCCGGAGAGAGTAGTGAATTGCACGAGTATACCCCCGGGTACCGGGGCATATACCCGTACCCCTACCCGCAGGGGTCACCTACCCTCCCGGGGGGCACGGGTCTCACGGGGGTACGGCGGGTCACGGCGGGTCACGGGTACAAACGAGTACAGCACGGGTTTGAGCTCAAGATCATATTATATACAGGGGATATCTGACATCAAACAAAAAATATAGCATTGTTGTGTGGTTCCGAGAAGCCCCACACATCCTCCACGTCCTCGGGAGGATCGTTGGAAGCATCTTCGCGCGTGACAGACTTCACGTCCTCGTCCTTGATGAATCCGAGGTGGCTCCAGTTGTTCAGGCACATCAGCGCCCGGATAGACTCTGCGGAGAGTCCGTTTCGCAGGTGTGAGATAAAGATTCGGCCCTTACTAAAGAGCCGCTCAACCGCGACAGATGTAGCTGCAGAAAGAAGAGTGGTCAATGTTACCATGATTTGTGATCAATGACAATGAATGTGTTACGTACGAGGAATAGTGAGGTACGAAACGGCCATGCGGGAGAGACTTGGGTACATCGCCCGTGATTCATCGCGAGTCCACCAGCCAAGCGCGCTGTCGATGGACGCATCGGGATCGGAGCTCAGGTAATGGTCGAGTTCATCGGCGATGGGAACCGCAGTCTTCTTGCGGCTTGCGCGCGCGGCGTCGAACATATTTTGCTTCTTGGTCGACGCTGAGGGCTGCACACCCGTTGGCGGCTACATGTGCAACGACAACCGGCTAGTAAGTGAAGTGGGAGGTATACAGTAGCATCAAAACACACCTGTGGTTCGTCCATGTCCTCTGGTTGCTCACGCGGTAGTCCATGGCCCTTCCAATCCTCGTCGTAGGCCTGCCGCACCAAGAACCGCGCGTCCGTAATCCATTCGTCTGGCCACGCGTTGTCACGGAAATACTGGAGCTTGTTGCGGGGATCAAGAACTGAACTGAACGTCAGTACATTCACATCGCATGAGGTACGCGATGCTTACCCATTGCAATACGGTAGACCGCTGATTCGTCGCTCTTGTTATAGTAGTGATTGATGGCGCGCTTGCCCAAGCTCACAGCGACACGAATAGCGGGATCGAGGGCGTGGTTGAGGGCATCAGTGGCGAGCTGTTTGTCGATGATATCCATGGCTGGGATAACATCGGTGAGGCCTGGCGCGTCCTTCCCCTCGCGCGAGAAGAAGTGCGTGGCGTCATAGAATACCTGTTTGTGCCGGCAGCGCGTGACGTTGACCACCGCCACGAAACGCGAGGGTGTGTCGGGGCGCATGGCGGGACAGCGAGTCGCAGCGGCCGGGCGACGTGTTGACAACCGAAGGCCGCGAGTCAAAGGCGCAGGGCCAAGTGCGGTGGGAGAACGAGTCGGCGCCGGGCGGATGGTCGGAGATGGCAAGCCGACGATGGCAAGCGTGTCGACAGTGGGTTAGCAAGTGGGCGGTGAGACCGCGCAGCCGCAGTGGGAGGGCGGGAGAAGCAGGTCGACCGCAAGATGGGGACGAGAGGGCATGAGCGCGCAGCGACCCAAAGAGGCATTGTAGAGCATATACGGTAAGTCAACAGTGGACCCACAATGTGACTAATGGTGACTCGCCTGTAGCACGTCACGCAGTTGCGCGGCGATTGTCCACTCTCTCTCATCGAGCTCCCACCGGCGCAGGTTGTTTGCCTGCGCCTCCGTCATCTTGTCTATCGCGGCCCTATACTCAAGAGCGACGTCCAGCATCCTGAACGTCGAGTTCCACCGCGTGCGAACATCGCGGGGGAGCTTGCGCGCCTTCATCTTCAGCTCCTCGACGATCTTCCTCCACGTCGGCAGTAGGAGCGTTGTTGAGTGGTGAATGGCCATGGAGATCTTGCGGAGCTTCGGAGAGGTGCATACAACAAAGGTGAGTAACTAATTCAAGGCATCCACACGTCAAGCTTACCTTTAGCAGCATCATCTTCACTGGTCGGACCTCTGCCTCCATCGAGGCCCGGCTTGCGGCGTCCAGATCATCACGGACGTCATAGAAGCCATCGAGACTATCCGCCCCTTGCGCATTCTCATCCTCGTCGTCAAAGTCGAGGTCCTCCATCATTTCTTGCAGCTCTTTGTCCCAATCTTCCAAGTCTGGATCTTCGTCTTCGTCAAGGTCTGTCGCTGATTGTTTCTTCTTTTTATTGCGTTTGGGCGGCTCAAACTGACGTAGCACCATCTTTGCCACCAGGTTGATGATATGACAAAAGCACCGGCTGCGTGCGCGGGCGCCCCGAAACGACAATATCATGGCCTCCATCTCTTCTATCATCACGTCGTTCGACGACGCGTTGTCGCAGGTCACGCCGAGCATCTGCACGCGCGAGTAAGTCTCAATGTGTTATGCGACAGCTGTGAGCTAACCTTTGTGTCGAGTTTCAGTTCGTGTATCATGTCGGAGAATGCGGTCGCAAGATTCAGGCCGCTGTGGGATTTCGCAACCTCGATGACATCAAGGACCATGGTCATCGGCGCGCCCTGATGCTCAAAGTGGACCGTAAATGCCACCATTGCTTTTTGGTTCGGCGAGGTCCACGCATCGGTTGCGAAATTCAATTCGCCGTCATAATCCTGTCGGTGCGTGAATACACCCCCTGTCTGTATAGGTTATTCTGTACTTACCTGCAACCAGCGCCCGACACGCTCCTTCACACGCCCGAACACCTTCCGGACATCGCGTCCAACGGTCGTAGGCGACGGCAGTTTGTACTCGGGCCGGCCAGTCTTCATCAAGGATTCAAACCCGCGGTCCTTCACAATGTTGAAGGGCCGCATGCTCTCCGCCACCCAACGCACGATCTCCGCGCTGGGCAATGCATCAGGGTGGGAGGAATTGATCTCGGTGCGTTTGTCTACTCACCGGGTCTCCGTGGGCGTGTGCTGAATAGTCGAGTAGCGGAACGACTTCTTGCTTGCCGCACCGAACGCTACCTTCAAGTTCTGCGTCCGCCTGTATTTCTCGATACTGTCCTTTGCCTTCGACGACGTCGACATCCGGTCCGCGGCTTCAAGAGCCTCTATACCCCAGCATTTCCGTACGTGTTTCCTCAGATTACTGGTTGATCTTGCATCCTTCGAGGCCAAATACCGTCGCACATCGTGCTTGCAACCGGTGTTCGCGCATCGGAAGGCATGCAGGCGCCGTCCATCAACATATTCGATGGCAATGTCCGGCTTAAAGAATGCGTACACCGGCGCCGTCCACTTCCGCTGCATACGGGCTACAAGGTGGGTGAGCCGTGCACTTTTACAGCAGCTCGTTGACAACAAACCTAGTTCCTGCTCGGCTGACTCCTCGTCAAGGTCGTCTCCACCGTTGGCAGACTTCGTCGTGCTGCTCTCTTCGCCGTCGGAGCTTGATGACTCTAGCACAATTGGCTCGCTCCCCTTCTGCGACGACAAAGGCTCGTCAACATCTTCGACATCTTCGATCTCAACGGAGTGCCATCTCGATGGCCCCGCGCTCGCTGTCGATGGCCTGGTGCTCGCTGTCGCAGCCTTCGCGCTCGCCGTCGCGGCCTTCACGCTCGCTGTTGAAGCTGTCGAAAGTCTCGGGCCCGTTGTAGCCTTGCGGTTGCTGCCGCTCGTGCTCGGCTGAGTGTCGGTACTCTCGGTGCGCGGCTTCTTCGACGTCTTCACATTTCTCGTAGGTGATTCCGCTGCTCTTCGCTTCTCGGTAGGCACTTTCGGTCTGTTGCTGACGCGGTTCCCAGACATGGTGGGTGGGTAGGCTCGGGAGAGGGGAAAGTCGGAAGGCTGAGGCAATAAGTACTTGTGACGGTGACTCAGGCTTACGGCAGCATTCCCTTTGATAAATGTATATTTTATTCTACCGGTACCTGAGCTGGTTGGCTATAAAGGGCAATAGCCCCAGATCGAAATCTGAGCTGGCGGTGAGTCCCCGAAGGCCGGCGGCACGACTTTCCATAACGGGTAACAGGCGGGTACGGGGGTATGGAAATGGCTACCCGTACCCCTACCCTCGTGTACCCCTACCCGTGACCCCCGCGGGTCGACCCTACCCCTGCAATGCACTAGGAGAGAGACACAGGTGCAGAGCCGCGAGGTGGGGGCGAGTCGACAGGAGGGGCATGCAAACACAAACGCGCGTCGGTAGAAGGAGTGAGCCCACACATGTGCTTCACCTGCGCGAGCGAAGATGCGTCGAACGAGAGGGGTATCCCGAGCTCGACCCGTACCCTAACCCGCCCGGGTACAGACTCACCGCAGGGGGCGAGAAAGCATCAGCAATATACATCGTCAGTAAGCACACTGGCAACAGAAGAGATCACGCACCGAAGGCACTCTGGCAAGCCGTCTGCGGAGACCCTGACCATGCGTGAGTCACGCAAGAGCTTGCGCGCGAGCTCCCATTCGCCGACGAACCATCGATTGACTGGGGTACTATGAATCCACCTGCACAAATGCCACGTCAGCAGCAGCACGGCCAGAATACGACTTACCTCGGTAGTACCGACGTACCCGCCCCGCTCAATGCGCGCCCCGCGCCCACACGTCCAACCAACCGTTCTCCGCCGCCCTCGCACCCAAGATCGACGGGAGCGAGGGCAATCGCGGGTAGGCGGGGCGGGTGCGCACGGGCCACACGACGCGGTGAGGGATGCAGTCGGGTGGCGGGCGCGAGAGGCGGCAGCCTGACGCGGCCGCGGCGGGTGTGTGGGCACTCACCTGCACTAACGGCACTCCCTGCCGCGCCTTCCCTTTCTTCCCGCCGAGCTCCCCTGTCCATGGCTCCAGCGACGCACTTGTTGTGTCGCTAGAGCCGTTCGTGGCCACCCGACGCGCGATCTTCGGACGCGCGGCTGGGAGACCGACGGGGACGCGATAGGGCGTCCCGGGTGTAACGTCCGGAGCCCGTCTCGTGACGACGGGCACGTGGGGAGGGCGGTTGAGGGCGCGCTGGGCGTACGAGGGCGGGAGGACGGAGGGGGGGGGGGATAATGGGAGACGGCGGCGGCGACTCGCGCTCGCCGCCTCGCGTGGCCCCTCTTTTGCCGATGCGCCCGGGTGTGCTCTTGCGCACGGCGTGGCGCGTCTTCTACAGGGTCCGGGGTGACGCGCGAGGTGACAGGAGGGCGAGGAGGGCTGGTGGAGAGGGTGGGTATGCCAAACAGGAAGGGGGCGGTTACTTACCTGATTTTCCGGCCCTCCTGTGGGTTCTAACCCTCCCCTCCTTCCGAGTTCGGTACGCGTAGCTCCAGCGACGCTCTTCTGGCGTCGCTGGAGACGTTGGGGACGGGCGGCGCGCGGTCTTGGAGCGCGGTTGATCGCTTGCTGCCGCCGCGACTGGGCTGCGCGCGTGCCACGTCGCGGACGCGTCGCGCGTCGACCCGCTGGCAGGCCGCGTTGTCGAGGTGGGACCTGTCGCCCGAGAGTGCGCGGGAGGTGCGATGAAGAGGGTGAGGGTGGGAGGAACGGTGGGCAGCGGGGATCGAGCTTGCGTGTCGCCACTGGCGCAGCCCGTGACGTGGGCAGGCGACGAACGGGCAGAAGGGGAGACAGACTGCGTGGGGATGGGAGGGGTGAGGCCGGCGAGGTGGTGCGCTGGGTGGCGGCAGCCAGAGGTCGGCGGCGTGAACGCTCTGGCGCGTCGCGGCTGCCACGTCACTGCCCGTTTCGTGCAAACGGGCGCGTGCGGCGCGTTGCGCGCGTCGGGTGAGTCCTGGCGGGCGGGTGTGTGCTGGCAGGCGGCGGCGGGCATGTGGGCGGCGGCACCGGCGGGTGCTGGCGTCGGTGGCAGCGGCAAGGTGGGTGGGAGGACGGCGGCAGTGAGGTGAGTGGGAGGACGGCGGCGGCGACGAACCGAGCAGTCGCCGAGCAGTCGTAGTACACCACCAAATGGCGCCCGGCAGACCGAGGCCTGAAGTAATTAGCTGCCGCCGAGCTCTCCCCTTGTATGACTATGTGAATATCACGACCTTAGCCTCGCGTGACGGCTAAATATCACGGAAAGCTGACCGATCAGCCTAGCGGCATCTGAGAGAAGTGTGCCTCTAAGCTTACTTGTCGGCCGGAGCGAGTATGAGACGTGCTCTGGTCTGACGACTATGTCACAGAACACCACAGCCTCGAATTGACAGCTGGCCTGGACATTGTCGTCACATCACCATAGTCTGTGAGCAAGACCATTGAGTGACCAGCGAAAAGCCTACGATTTGAACCATCACATAAGTCATACATCGCACAATGGGCTTGTCGCAGGCTGACCGCCAGTGATGCTGTAGGTACGATACGCCGAAGCAAGACCTTGCTGTAGCAAACCATTCCAAACGATGTTTCTGTATTTCTCCTACATCTAATCGACCCAAACAGACCGTTTATGTTTGTCCTGAGTCCTATTCGGACAAGCTGAACTCGCTACTGTGTCTAAGGACGGGCGCCTATTCCGCTAATCCTGACGGCCACATTCATGAGCGGACCATACCCATTCCTAACGGTACACCCGGGCTGCATATTCCCCATTGTCAACGGAAACCCGACGCCGGCCGGAGAAATGTGTCCGGAGGTTGCAAACCCACCGGCCGGCACCTGAGGTGCCCATTGTTAGCAGACTGGCCGGTCTTGTTTTGAACGGACCGGCCGATGGCAGGGAAAATCAACAAGTGTTACTGAACAATGGTCCGGAATTTAATCTATGGTTGTAAATGGACCGGCCGGAGAGTGGCAACCACATTTATAACACTCCAGCAGGATTTCATCCCTGTGTTTGGAAATAGTCCGGCCGGAATGCATCCCTACGGTTTCAAATGGTCCGGCCGAAGGTCATATACCTTTGTTTATGATGTACCGGCCGAAGGTAATATATCTAAATTAATAACACACCGGCCAGAGGTGATATACCTACATTGAGAAAGAACCGGCCGGTCATAATGTACCCACGCACAAAACAAACCGGCCGGCCATGACATAGTTTCACTACACATTGACCGGCCAGGCATAGCATGCCTATATCAGAAATGAACCGGCCGGTCATATGGAGCCTGAATATCAATTGCTCCCACCATCCTGGAAACATATTCATTGATGCACTGAGTTTTCTGGACCATAAATGCACTGGACCCAGGTTTTTTGGGCTTTGAATCCATTTTTAGCATCCCCATAGATGCTCCCAATTTTCCAGGCACATGCAAACCATTCCAGAGCTTTAGAATTATTAAAATTGAGTTTTCTGGGTTGAAAATAGACTAAAACTAGCTTTTCTGGGCTGGAAATGCATTAGAACACATTTATTGAGCCTCCCAATCCACATTTACAACAGCTCTGAGCCTTATACACCAAGTCCGAGTATTTTACACAATTGCCGAGATTCCACAAAGTCCCGGCGCCGAGGATGCACCAAGTCCCGGCGCCGGGGGTGCACCAAGTTGCGGCGCCGCAAGTGCTCCAAGTTGCGGCGCCGCAGGTGCACCAAGCCTCGGCGCCGCACCGTCTCGTTAAGCGCCGAGAAACATCGCTCGGCGCCGAGACTTGGTGCACCTGCGGCGCCGCAACTTGGAGCACTTGCGGCGCCGCAACTTGGTACTACCTCGGCGCCGAGTTGTGCTAAACCTGAGGAATAATGGAGTTTCTAACAATGATCACAAAAAGATTACTGATGTTTGTTACACCAATGACCTTTTGTAGCTCATCTTATAGGGAATGTTAGGTTCATTAGGAAATCTCCTAATGACACTACAAAGGTTTGTATGTGGTTACTTATAAAAAGTGATGTTTGTGTCTCATTGTGTAGGGAATGGTCTGTTGATAAGTAAATCTTCTATTGACACTTCAAGGATTTCCAATGGTCAGGCCGGTACAGCTGCTTTTCTTGTCTGGCTGGTAAGTAAACTTACTGATGACACTACAGTATATTGTATTCAATTTGTACATTTGTAGCTCATCTTATAGGAAATGTTAGGTTCATTAGTAAATCTTCTAATGTCATTACAAGGGTTTGTATGTGGTTACTTATAAAAAGTGAGGTTTATATTTCATTGTGTAGGGAATAGTCTATTGATAAGTAAATCTTCTATTGACACTTCAAGGATTTTCAATGCTTAGGCCAGTACAGCAGCTTTTCTTGTTCAGCCAGTAAGTAAGCTTATTGATAGCACTACACATATTTGTATCTCATCTTGTGGGGAACATTAGGTTGATAAGCAACTATTATGATGAGACTACAAGGATGTGTACATCTCATGCTGTTGTTATTGTACAGTAGACAGAACACTACATTACAAATGTGTAGTACTATGACAACTTCTGGCTGATCTAGCGCCCACACTAAAGTTGGTAGCACTTACAGCTTGGAAGATTAAGCTATGAGATTTGGCATATGTGCTGCTGGCTGTATGAACATACATTATAGCCACTAACCTAATGTGGGCAAAGAATACTGCCATGGTGAGGAGAGTAAGAAGGGAGCAGGGACATGCACAATTAGTGATATGTCTCTGAAGTGATAAGTTGTTGCCTTTATGTACAACTTTTGTGCCAACATGTGTCCAGATGAACAAGTACATTCATCAAGTCATGTATGGATGGGTTGCTGATACATGTTTCATTTATCCTCATACATTCTGCTATGATCATGATGGCCACACCCTACATATATATCTGTATGTAGAAACCAATCCCAGATGAATATGAGACATTCTATAGAATTAACACATGTGGTCCTAGGTACATTGCTCTGCTACAGCCTACATTTGGAACTCACTGACTTTTCTGTAAATGCTAGACAGTTCAACCTTGATGCAGGGTTGTAACTATGATGTATTCTTTTGTGATAATCAACCTCTTGTTCCTACAGTGTTCCTTTGTCTTAATTTCATTATGTACTAATTAAATACAACACACTGTAGTGTCATTAGTGAGTTTACTTACCAGCCGGAACAGGAAAAGCAGCTGTACCGGCCTAACCGTTGAGAATCCTTGAAGTGTCAATAGAAGATTTACTTATCAACAGACCATTCCCTACACAATGAGACACAAACATCACTTTTTATAAGTAACCACATACAAACCTTTGTAGTGTCATTAGGAGATTTCCTAATGAACCTAACATTCCCTATAAGATGAGCTACAAAAGGTCATTGGTGTAACAAACATCAGTAATCTTTTTGTGATCATTGTTAGAAACTCCATTATTCCTCAGGTTTAGCACAACTCGGCGCCGAGGTAGTACCAAGTTGCGGCGCCGCAGGTGCACCAAGTTGCGGCGCCGAGCGATGTTTCTCGGCGCTTAACGAGACGGTGCGGCGCCGAGGCTTGGTGCACCTGCGGCGCCGCAACTTGGAGCACTTGCGGCGCCGCAACTTGGTGCACCCCCGGCGCCGGGACTTTGTGGAATCTCGGCGATTGTGCAAAATACTCGGACTTGGTGTATAAGGCTCAGACCTGTTGTAAATATGATTTAGGGAGCTAAACACATGTGCAAGAATAGCCTTTGAAGCAATTCCAGCCTGGAAAACCTGGATCTGGTCTGTTTCCAGGCTAGAAAAGCTCATTTATGGTGCTTTTGAAGCATGGGCATGGTTTGTATGTACCTGATAAAATTGGGAGCATGTAAGGGAATGCTTGTCAATGTATTCCAAGCCCAAAAAACCTAGGTCCAGTGTGTTGATGGTCCAGAAACCTCAGTGCATCTTTGACAATGTGTTCTGGGATGTTTGGCACAATTATCATTCAGATTCCATATGACCGGCCGGTTCATTTCTAATGTAGGTTTGTTATGACTGTCCGGCCCATGTGTAGTGTAAGTATGTCATGCCTGGCCGGTCTGTTTTTGGTGTAGGTAGACTATGACCGGCCGGTCCTTTTGCAATGCAGGTATATGACCTCCGGCCGGTATGTTATAAATGTAGGTACATGAACTCCGGCCGGTGCATTATAAGTCAAGGTATATGAGCTCTGGGTGGTGCATTGATAATGTGAATGTATGAGCTCCGGCCGGTGCATCAATGATGTGGGTATATGAGCTCCGGCCGGTCTGTTATTAATGTGGGTATATGAGTCCCGGCCGGTCTGTTATAAATGTAGGTGCCTGATCTCTGGCCGGTCCATTTACAACCATAGATTAAATTCCGGACCATTGTTCAGTAACACTTGTTGATTTGCCCTATTGCCGGCCGGTCCGTTCAAAACAAGACCGGCCAGTCTGCTAACAATGGGCACCTCAGGTGCCGGCCGGTGGGTTTGCAACCTCCGGACACATTTCTCCGGCCGGCGTCGGGTTTCCGTTGACAACGGGGAATATGCAGCCCGGGTGTACCGTTAGGAACGTAAAAGTACACTCATTGGGCTCTGACGGCACAAACGGGCGCAAGTCATGCCAGTGGGTGCTGATGAGTCTATACAATTGGTGAGCGTGGATTGAGAATATTTTATGCTTGACCGAGAGCAACATACACTCTATGACTACGTCGTCATCTCGTCATCTTGGTTCGCAAGGCTGGGGCCAGCGGTATTTGACGATGGAACGGGACGGTTGCTTGTACCAGCGGCGGTTGGGGCCCGGGCTGAGCCCCGCTCCGCTGCAGTCGCGTTCTTGGTCTTGTTGCGTGCTCGAGTCTCCGCGGCCCTTGTTTTGGCATCTGCATGTTTTTGCGGCCCGGACACCTGAAGTTGAGCCGCAAGTTCGTGATGCCTCTTGGTACGATCTTCGCTTGGTATATATGGCTCTGGCGCAGTGAGATTGCGTGGCAGTGTCTGCCTTATTAAGGCGGAATTGCGAATTGCGTGTGTGTTCAAGATATACCGGTCGGTTTTGGCGACATGTTCGTTGACTTGTCGAGTTTGCCCTGTCTCGCGTCGTTCTTGCCGCACAGGCACCGTCCCTGTTGGAGCGCATTTACTGTCATAGCAGTCATGCTGGGCATTGAATGCGAAGAGAACGGCCTGGCGACGGTCCAATTAGCGTACATTTAGATCAGCCTGTTCGGACACCAGATGTACTATTGCTTTACTGACCTCCGGAGCCACACACACGCGGTCGTAAAGGTCATGCGCCGGTTGTTCTATTGACGCAATTGTGCGCACCAGGACCGGCATATTGTAATGCTTGTCCTTTGCTTCCAGAACCGTGTATGGCTGGATTAAAACATGCGCGCAATCTTTTGCTGGCGAGCCGTTGTCGGAACTGGAACTGGGGGCGAGGAAGACTTCAACAATACGACCTGCAGATACAACCTGTACAATCAGATATGACCATTCAATCAGTACAACTTCGGTGTAGACAAGAGGCTACAACACCTGTGTCTGCGGGTGTTTGTAGAATACCCATGAACCGCGCTTGCATACATCTTTTGATCGCGAGATTACATAGGCACATCGCTTGAGCCTTTCGTCTGCTCCCGACTCGACTCGGGACTCGACAGTCTGACTTGCAGTGCCACTACTGGATCCGGCGTTCTCGCCAGCTTGAGGAGCAGTGTCCACCGGAACTGAACGCTTCTTGACAGCCTCGAGCTTGACTGTACCTAGTCAACAGGCTGTGTTCAGTACATGGCAAAACACCGATAGCGTAAACAGTAGAATACCGGGTTGAATACTTGTCGGATCGACCCAGCCAAGGCGCCGTTGCAGTTCAGGTGTTGATCGCAGGTATGCGCGAACGTGCCTTCCCGCCTGAACCATTCCACCCTCATCTGTCTTCCACCATCCACCGCTCACGATGTGCTTGAACGTCTCCAGTCCTGCGAGTGTTTCCGCGATATCGCGGCTGGGCGCCAAACGATTCGATAAGACGCTGCAAATGCGGAACACAGAGTTCCAACACTCGAAGATTTCGGTGGAGTACAGGATTGCGGGTCCGAATTGGCGAACATCGGCAACAAGGTGAGAGAGTACGTGGTGTTTGGCTTTGACGATGATGCGGTATGGGTCGAGGAGAGCCCAGATGTCGAGAAGATTTGCGATCAGTATCTCCAAGTCTGCCTGTCAATTGCACGGTGACATACATGTGAGTCATTCGCATGCGGAGTCAATCCCAGAACGTTATGCAAAGTGATTCACTTACAAGGTATTGTTCCATGTCCAATATGGTGTCGACCCATATCATCGCGCCGAGCTCTCCTGTTGACTTCCATAGATCGAATATGAGCGGCGAACACAGGTCGTGCAAGTGAAACACTGCAAGCTGCTGCAGGGTCTTGTAGTGCCTTCCGATCAGTGAGTTCTTGTATTTCACCATGTATTCCGCCTGTATTGCAGGGATTGACAGCCCATCGACAGACGAGGACTGCAGACGCTGTGCAAAGAGGCGCTCCTCTTTCTTGCTCCATGGATGTGACGTGTCGTGCCAGATATACTTGTCCTCACCAATCAGGTACGTGTGCAAAATTTCTGTAGCTGTGTCCCGATGGACATTGACTCCAGGCACTCCGAGGAGAGGGTTGTAATGGTCACCTCGTCGAACGTCTTTACGGAGCGCTATAACCCAAAGATAAGCTCAGACGCTATGTCTAAAACAATGAAGTATATGGCTTACGCGAATCAACAGGAATAGCATTGTAGCTGTGTGGTGGCTGTTGAATCAGCCACTCAAACGTCTCCTCCTGTATTGCGGTGACAATGGTATCCTTTACTTTACGATGTTCATCCCCTTTCAGGCTTCGACTGTTCATCCGGGCATCCCGGGTATCTTTGTCAGTGAGCCGCCGCTTTTGTTCGGCCTGGGACCTGATCAAGACTACCTCAATCCAGAATTGGGCAATCCGGTCCTTGACACCGGTCGAGGTTTGTGATTCTTCCACCGCCTCTCGCTCACCGCGGCATGCCAAGCGCAGTTGGAGCTTGACCACACGTTCTGTTTCGTCAGGTGTTCGTGGTTCCCCGGGCTTAACCGTGAGGAGAACTGTCACACAATGACAACTCGTGAGAGGTCAGTGGTCTGCTCACCATGAATAATGCGTCGTAACCCTCGTTTGTCTCCTTTGCCTCCGCAGACCCGCCCACCATACACCGACGACAGAACAAGTTCCCCTTCAGCCCAATGTGTGAGCACGTCTCCGACTGCTGAGGATTATCGGCTGGTTTGATGTGTGGCATGACACGAAAGACGATATCTTCCTTCAGCGCACAATCATACGCTTCAATCCAACAATCTGGACCGCTATGACAGTGGTATTCTTCAGTACTTTGTGATCCGATGCACGCAGCTAATACGCACGCTTCTTTGTACAGCGCAGTGAACTGTTCAGACGAACTCGCATGCTGTGATGTCGAGTGGAAACGGATGAAAAACTCTTGCTGCAACTTCTCGTGTGGGAGATTCAGGTTCGCAAGGTACATGTTCGTATGCAGGTTGAATTGTTTGCTGACATTCCCCGAGACGTCGTCGCTCCATGCGGCAGCGTAAAGCGTAAACGCTGGCCGCCCATTTGCTGTCTCTCGCACCGGATGATTTCGTGCTGCCCACTTGGGAACAGTGTCTGCAACAACTGGTGAGATGTTTCCTGTACAATCCGACTCCAAGGCTCACCATCAAACCGAATGTCCTGTCCCAATACTGCCTCGATATCCCGGCAATTGCCAGACAGTGTGTTCACTGGAATCCGCAAAACCTCAGGATCATACATGCCGAACAATCCGGTCTGTTGAGCTATATGCATGAACTACGCCCCTTTCAATTGTGAGTCTCACTGTTCTTCGCACCGTGTGATTCAGCTCATAGACATCTGCATAGACTGTACTCCGTTCAACGATCCAACGCAGAATCAGGACGTATCGCCCATCATGCAGACGAGCAGCTTCTCTGATGTAGAAGTGACGATAAGGTGTGTTTTCCCAGTCCGCCCACATGTGCGGATACAAGTCCAAATCCTTTGTGTTAATCACTTTGGGCGCTGCCTTTTCTGCTTGGAGAATTTCTGAGACCTCTGGAGTCGTCTCAGGGTATAGCCGGATATGTGCGCGAACCAAAGGATTACTCCAATCCTTATCAAGTCATCAGTACGTGGGAAGTATCTTGAAGCGTTCCATTACTAGGCTTACCAATCGAAACGTAGATGACGGGCCATTGGCATAGAACTCGTTGTCCTGGGACGTCTTGCGCTAACTTTTCCTGCACAGAACGCAAGGCACCAAACGTCGGTACGTTCGGTGTTCCGCATTGTATCATAACCCAGATGATCAATCTTATGTGATCGTCAGAGAGGCGCAGCCGTGGTAAACTGTCAAGCAAGTTGAGCATGAACATCTAAGAACAAAGCCAAAGGTAAGTGACGTGTATGCTTGAAATGATGGACGTACCGTCTTCGTTCCGTAAGGATGCCAGTCATCATCAGCTTCTGCATCTCCTAGAAGACACGGCCCAATGGGAACATGATCATTGTCCTTCGAGCCGGGTGCGTTTATTCCTGGATGATGTCAGAATCATGTCTGATGGACATCAGATTGAAGGTTCCGCGCTCACCAAGTCGCTCCAGCTCAGCAATCACATCTGGAACTGTCGGATCGTCCAAGTCATCGCCCTTGTCATCTTCTGCTAGGTGCGTGAAGCTGTACTCATTAAGCTCCGGGTTCTGCAGTTGATTGATAAGTGCAACAAGGTCACGATCGCGTGGCATGGTGCCAGCAGAAAACAAGGTTTTATTTCCGTCGAAGTCAGTATACCCATATTGATCGGGATAGACGTCCACAAATGGATCTATGCCCATGGTTGGTTGTGTTGAACTGTCCATATCGGACTGTGTATCCATTGAGTCGTCAACGAAGGCAGCAGGGGCCGCCAATTGCGCAGGAGTACCATCCTCTGGCGACGTTGTTTGCTCCGCATCGGCAAGAGTTGCTGTGCTGTTCTGGTGAGCAAGAGCGGCCTTATGATGTACACTGCGGCGATGATTTGTGACGCTCTTGATCTTCAGTTGCACGTCCTTTGCAAAGTGTTCAGAACATAGACGACAGCGGACTACGGTCTTGTCATTGTCAATGTCCACAAGATCTGTATCCCGGTCGTAGATTGAGTAGTAAGTTCAAGCCTTACTATGTGTTTTCTTCGAACCGAAGGCCTTGCTTACCGGTCCCATAGAAATTATCCGGCCTAGGTCTTCCACGTTGTACCGACTGGCTCATTCTTCAGGCTTCTTCAGCGCAGGGGTGAGTGTGTTTTGTCAGATCTGATCGGCATGTAACACAGCTCAGTTTGTTGCGCAGTTGTGGACCCACAACACGTGATGAAATCCCGTTCTATGTTACCCGCAAATGACATGTCTCAAATCTTGTCTTTTGCTCTCATCCCTTTATTTTTCTCTTTTCTTCAGTGTCTTCACTTCCTCTCATTTGTCTCCTCAAACCAAACCATCCTTCTATGCCCTCAGACGACGATGACAGCAACTCCCTTGCAGGAGATACCCCACCGGGATCACTGGTTTCTCATGCCCAGTCATTGCCTCCGCCCTCGCCCACTCAAAACCGTGGCGAGGAGGAGTCCGGTGTCGGTTCTGGATCACAGCCATCGAGCTCGGGCCCAGCACCTGGTGAGAGCTCATCGGAACCTTCTCTGACGTCTAGTGCAACAACGGTTACAACATCTGGACATAAGCGCCGAGCGCCCGACGACTCGGACTCACATGGCGACTTGACGCAATACGTCGGTGCAGTGGCAAGGCACTTGAAGTTGAAGAAGACAGACCATGATGAGCTTGCCAAGGTTGCTGTGGTAGGTTCTTTGCTCACTTGTTGCGACAGGTGGTTAAGCTAAGTCATTTCATTCCAGCTGTCGGATCGTGAGCTCCTCGTTTACAATACGGTGCTTGTCATGAAGACACGGGATCGTTTGGACATGGTTCAACCCGTGGCGGCTGTGTGGGAGATCCCAAGAGCGCTCCATGTACGTTTCTGATACACTCTAAGTGCGTGGCTCAGTTTGATTCACACATGCATACAGGTCGCGATCGAACATTACACATATGCGGTTCTATGCTCCACCGTCCTTCCGACCTACGTCACTGACGGATATCCAGTCGGGGCTGTTACGGTAAGCAGCATCAGTGTTGACATCTACTGTTGCGGCCTTGTAACGGGCATCACAGACAATTCTATCAGCAAACCAGGGCTGGGGTTACACGTCTGACGTTAGGAACAACAAGCTCAAGCGAGAGATTGTCGAGAAGAGGGTTGGAGGTCGGCTCACTGATCGTCGAGCTGCAATCAAGCTTTTGGTGTGTTGGTTTATACTACGTCTGATATGGAATGTGTCAGCTCATCGCTTGTGTCAGATCCTGTTCTCGATAGGTCCAGACAGGCTCATCGAGCTCAACGCGATCCACTTCACGAAGCCTAAGAACCCCAAAACACAGGCCACGCCGCCGGTCAAACTGAACGTTCTGCAACTCGCAGCCGAGATCTCTGGACTGTACAAGCTCGACCCCGTCCGACTCACACTTGAACTGTGTGCACGTGTCGCATATCTGGTACGTCAAGCAGAGTATTAGCTGGTTGTGATGTCCGCTGAGGTGGCCTTGATTTTTCAGCGTCGTCGACTAGACACATTCCTTCAGACGAAGCCAAACAACACAGACCAGTATTGGAGGATTGTGGATACAAAATTGGCCGAGCTACGCAAGCAAGGTGCACTCAAAGCCTCCAGGTGCGAATATATGATCGCCTGACATTCGGTCGCGGTCAGTGTAATTGCTAATATTCATTTCATAGAATGATTCAACAGGCACTGCGCGAGGACCAGGACAGATTCGGGACCGTGGATACGAACGAGTACGAGGAGGCTATCAGCGGCGACGACAACATCAGTGATCGTGCAGCAGAGGGAAGACCGCTGCTCAGCAGTGCGGCATTCCTCACGAGCTGATAGTATTGGTATGCCGAGCCTCATCATAAGGCGGATAAAGTGTTCGTTGATGCCCATCCTTTTCCTCATTCGCCGCATACAATGACGAGTCTTTTAATTCGCCCATCCTCTAATGTTCCTTTACCGTACATCAAGCATACTTCGATTGTCATTGTACTGCCGTTGCGTACATAATGTTATTAAAATCAGCCTTTTCTGGCATCAAATCGTACCGTTGTCAGCGAGTCGAAAGAGCCGTCGAGCTCAAACTGTGGAAGCTTGTGACTGTGTCTCTCAGATCCCATATTGCGATGACCTCCATGGTCGTCAATACATTTTCCGTCAGCCGTGTAGTTGGTGAATGGCATATTTGCATCAGACGAACCGTCATGTATTCCAGATGACCATACAAGTACTTTGACGTGGCGAGAAGGATGTATCTATATAATGCGAGGGCGCAAGGTATCGAGCACAGGTCCTTGACCCCGAGCTTCAGCTGACTGCGTGACCTGAGCATCAGAGTCGGGTTACAGGGTCTCCCGAAATGGTCGATGCGACCATTAGCATCGTCTCAGCGCCTTGTCCCGCGGCCTGAAACAGTGATCACCGGCAGCTTGCCCGAATTGGCTGAGATTGGCCCGAGCCACAAACGCCGGTGTACTAGTAGTTGACTGGGACTTGGGCAACGCGCGGCGCGGTGTCCACGTACCCGCATCACGTGAGAGTCCTGCCGCATACGGAAACCCCGACAGCGCTTGCGTCCAGCGCACAAGTGCCGACTGCTCTGCCTTCACTCCCTCCTCCACGATCTTGCCCTGCGCCGCTCGCCCGCCACTCGCCCGCGCAACCTCAAGATCGCGAAGTCGGCCGTCTCATGAAGAAATCGACCCATGACGGGCCTTAGGGGTACGTGAGCGTCGAGGCCGCTTCGACACGTCAACACGCGCACAAATCGACAAGCTGGCAGTATTCGACGACGCTGCAAAAGCGTCGTCAGTGCGCACACGAACGGGACGGTTACATAATAGAGGGACAATGACGCGGCTGAGAGGCTACGCGCAAGGTATGCTATATGTCTTATTCGCTCTGTTGCTGCTGGCCTTCCCCACAGCCCGATTCATCACCCTACCCTCCCTCGCACTCCTTCCGAGCCCTGCCCACGTCGCTATTACGCGTGAGTCTTGTTTGTTTCGCGCCACGTCACCGCTGACCCAGCTTGCGACCACCGACCCGCTCGCTTACGTAGTTGTTTATCGAAAGCACCGGCGCCCCAGCACGCCTGATGACAAGACACGGGCGCATTTCGATATGTGCTCGATAGACTCGGTCGCCCAGGTTGCTTATGGGACCTCGAGCTTGCTTTCTCCCGCACGCGCACACTTGCAGCACTCGGCCCCTTCGGCACCGCATGTTGGCCGAGCGGCTCAGGCACAGAAGACGTCGCCCGAGCGCACGCCAGCGGTTACCCCGCATGATGCGGTGATGAGGAATGAGCTCGAGGGCGTGTTGAGGGGTGCCAAGCAGCAGGGGAGGAGGCAGAAGAGTACGGAGAGGAGTAGTTGTGGGAGTGGGAACTCGATGGTGAGTAGTAGGAATCTCAGCACAGAAAGTGACCTGTTCTTCGGCGCGAATGGCGAGGTGAGTACATGGCTCATTGTATGCTGGCTGAAGCGACAAGTCCTGACAATTGTCCGTTATTCAGGTAAGTGTCACTGTCACATTGCTCTCATCGGCGGAGTCAAAGACGAGCAGCTTCTCGTCTCACAGATGCTGCACCTACCTTCTTGCCCGCGTGATTGCACGCACCTCGCACGCTCGCCCGCCGTCACTGTTGCAGGTGTGTGGATCCGTTGTGTTTGATTTGGCTGAGTGCACTGACGCTCTCCCTTCCGTGCGCGTGACAGTTGGCTAGGTCAATGTTTGTGTGAGTGCCTAGCTTTTGTCTGTACTACTCCTGCCTCTCCTTTGTTCTAGTACTGCCTATAGATCTGTGATTAGTATATCTGCGTGTTTGCTTCACATGGGCATACAGTTTTGCTGTCTGAGTTGTTCTGTAGTGCAATACATCTCTTTATGTAATGTCATCATGCTGTGTGACAGTGAGCAGAGCAGATGTGTACCCCTCCTATGTGATCTGATGCATGTATTGTGGACTCATTGCAGAGTGAATGTGTCTCATTAGAGTCTTATTATGAAGGATTGTGTCTTACATAGTGTACATTGTGCCTCATTCATACAGAATTAGCACAGGATTAGACAGGATTATGGACTAATTAGAGCAAATTATTTTTGGGAGCAAGGAAAGTTCACTACTGGCTAATGTCCCTAATTATATCTAATTCTATGAAAGTTTGTCTCATCTGTTGTTATGATATCTCATTAGGGAATTCAGGTTTTCCTGATGGAGCCATTCAAGGAGCTCGACCTGGATCTCCTTCTTGATGGTGAGTACAATCGCAGTGCGCTCAGGCCCATGTACGCGTTTCAGGCGAGGGTCTGCGGTCGTGGCAGTCGTGATGCGGTGCTGTTGTTCCTTGCGCGCACGTTCCAGAAGGATCTTGATCCAATGTTCGGCCAACTTATCCTTCGTCCCTGTATCCGTCTGCCGCTGGGTGACGTCCTTCTTCACTCCGAGGGCCGCGAGCCTTATCTGAGTTAGAATCTCTTCGCGTGTCTCCGTAGAGGTTCGAAGATTGGACGGCTGTATGGAGATCAGTTTGTATGTTGTGACTGGGCGAAGCGGAGCTGCGCCACGTACATTGACTTCAAAGTGAGCATCGTAATTTTGGTCAGTCTCTCGCTCCTTTTCACTCCCTCCCAGCTTGCACCCTCGACACCAAAAGTTCCCATGCAGCCCTATATGTGAGCAGCTCTCGGATTGCTGAGGATTGTCAGCTGGAAAAATTCGAGGTATGATACGGAACAGAACTTCCTCCTGAACTTCCGGATCACAGTCATATGCAGAATGCCATGTGTTTGCACCGCTGCCAGTCGTCATCCGCGTCCAAACCATGAGCGATGAGACAATATGTGCATCACAAGGGCAGAAAGGGCGTACGTTATGGAGTCCACCATCGCATCAAACTGGGCACCAGCAGTCGCGTGCGGCGAGGTCGAGGTGAAGCGTACGAAATACTCTTGTGATAACTTCGTGTGCGGCAAGTTTGCGTGGGCGATATAAATGTTGGTATGTTCGTTATACTGCTTGCTCTTGTTTCCCGATACATCATCGCCCCAGGCCTTGATGTAACTTGTGTACATTCGGCGGCCATTGGCTTGTGCGCGGAGAGGATTAGGCCCGTTGAAGACCCCTTTGGGTAGCGGACCTGGCGTGCGACCGGTGAGTGTGCCCTTTGGCATGGGATCATGCAACAACTGGTTTTGGATAGACTTTCTCACCAGATAATCGCCCGCCAAGTGCACATCCCTCAAGTTCGGGATAATTTACGTGCAGGTCAGACGTCCGGAACTCAACAAGACCACCGAGTTGCACTTCGAAGTGGCTCTCGCTCGTCTGGTGCCCCTTTGGTCAGTGAAATCAAAGTCAGGCCTGAAATGGCCCTGCGATTCTCACTCACCTCCTCAGGCACGTTCACAGCAACCTCATATCCTTCGCCAAAAACCTCGCCTCGCGATTCATAACGATACCATGCCCGAGGGATGACCAACTTCCCATTCCTGAGCATGGCGAGCTCGCCTATGTACCAATGCATGTGTCCTGCAGCCCACATTGGCGTATGTCCTGAGTCGGGGTCGGTGTCATGGACGACTCGTTTCGAGTGATAAGTCTCGCTGACAGTACGAGATCGGATGGGGTAGATCTCAATGTGTGGCCGTGTCTGTGGATTGGCGTAATCCTGATCAAGATGGCCCCGAAGTCACCCAATAATCAGAATACATGTACCCCAAGTGACGAGGGAAAGCATACCAGTGCTATTATGTCAGCGACACGGTTCTGATAGAAGATGTCGCCCTGTGGGGAGCGCTTCGCATCGGTATGTATCCCACATGCACGGTTGAGTTCATCTTGCTTTTTGCGGAACTTGCTGAATGATGGGACGCCGCGAACGCCCAACTCCTTTAGGACCCACAGGATGACCCTGAAGTGATCACTTGACAGTCGAAGCCGCGGGAGATTGTCGAGCATATCAAGCACGAACATCTACATCCACGCCGGCATTATTAGCAGAAGTTGCTCTCTCGCGTTGCGCTCTGCCTTGGTCTCACCGTTTTGGAACCATGCGGATACCAGGGATCATCCAATGGGGCGCGCATTTGTCTGTTGGTGGTATGCTGATCCGCGAGCGAGTCTTCATCTTCACTGATATCATCTTCTTCATCAGACTGACCTGATACAACCGAGTGGTCTAGAGTCAGCCGACGAGTATTCCAAACAAGATTCTGTAGGTCTCACCGCCGAGGCCATCCAACTGCATGTCAACATTGGTTCGTGTCGCATCATCTTCCGCATGAGGAGCGATCTGATCGATCCATGAGTCCATAGAGCCAGTGATATTGAACGTTGCTGTCGCCTGGTCCAGGGAGCGCCACAGACGCTCTTGCTCGGTTTCTTGAGGACCCGCCGAGAAGACAATCGCATTGCCCTCGCCATCGTACATGAGACCGTCGTGGAAATTGACGGAGGTGAGTGGGTCTCCATTACTTAGCGTGGCGTGGTCATTGCTCGCGACCGGCTGGTGGATCCCCAGTGTACGAGGCGCTGCACGTAACGTTGCTGCACTGAGATCGCGCGGTGCAGCTGCCGCCGCCGCTGCAAGCGATGCTTCATCCTCTGCTCGCCGCAAGGCTCCAACGTGTTGTGGTGACTCTTCATGACGCTTCCTCCCATTCCGGGTGAATATGCTATGCTTGCGCTCGCCGAACTGTGAGCACGGTGTACACTCAATGGTTCCATCAGCTAACTCCTTGAGACCTATCCCAGACGATTGAGCAGCACCACAATCATGTAAGTCAGATCATGCTCATTGAGTACCCACAGCGCGAACGTACCTTTTGACAGAGCTTTCTTTTGTCGAGGCATGGCAAGGTAAGTTTGAGGACCTTCTGAGCAGATGCAACAATAATGCAATCATGTCGCGTCCAGGACGGTTGGCCTTGCGATCTGTGCGTCGATCGCGATCTGTGGATTGGTGAGTCATCCATGAAATTCGTGCTTACAGCTCCTCCCTGCACACAGAACCTTTGACTTGACACCGAACATGGTTCGCTCCATGGCCCAGCTTCGGGCTGCCTCGACTCCGCCTCGCACTTTCCAGCCCTCAATCAATCTAGCTTTGTTACATGCAACCTCAGAACACGAAGCCCATGCAAGTCGACAGAATGGTGCTTCGGAGGATGCTGACTTCGATATGAACCTCAACGAGCCATCCGAACTTGACATTGCTACGCCCGTCTCGACCATTGATCCAGCTCTCTCAGGCTCTGTTGGCGACACCCTCCGTGCGCTTCAGGAACGCACTATCTCTGCTCGGAGTGACATGCGTTTCCTGGAGCCCGTGGCCAATATGTTTCGCCTCAAAGGCGAAGCAAAAGCTATCCTTAGACACTTCATTGAGGTTTACTATCACATCTACTCCCCTCATACATTCACTGACGATTGGATTTCATAGGCTCCCAGTGAAGAGCGAGAGATCATATTACTCGGTGCTGTAATGTCGGTCAAACAGGCTGTGGAAAGCAATACCGTCGTAGCAAACGAATTGTGGACGGTTTCTGACCGTCTGGAGGTATGTCGTTCTCCATTCTCATAGGATAACATAAGCCAACCGATCGGTGAAGACAGAGATTGACAAATACGCCATCCGAATTCTGTTATCGCCTGAGATTAAGACGTACGACCAAGGCCCATTGGACCAGCTTGCCGTAAGTATCTTGACCGATCCTCAACCCATTTGCCATGCTCGAACTGACGCCTTGCAGACCATCATCAAGCGTAAGAGATGGGGTCTATCAGCGACCATAGAGCATGACGACGATGGGAAATGGGACAAGGTCCTCGGTGTTGCACGCGGTCGGCTCACACAAAGGAAGTCGGAGATCAAGAAAGCGGTGCGTCATCACCTCCTCACCAGCACAATGAGAAGTTCACCTTGCCATCTTCTATTCCATGTATGACTTGTTTGACGTGCTGTCAGGTCGGAGATTCTTATGACGCCAAAGAAGTCGCTTCCGCAGAGGACGACGTCCCGATGTCGAAAGGCCAGAACATCATTGGGCTCTGCAAAGTGCTACAAAAGATCGGCATTAAGAAGATTCCGTCTGGTACGAACATCAACATGACGCCACAGTTCTGCGCGCGAATCGCGTTTCTGGTGAGTTCTTATGTGTGTTCCGTTGGTGAACTCAATATGACATCGAACATCAGCGTTCAGTCCACTTTGAGCACGGCACGTCAGACTCGTTCTGGAAACAGGTGGATGAAGAACTCATAAGCACTCGCAAGGAAGCTAAATATGACAATCACATCTTTTCATAGTACGTTCCTCCACAGTCATATCTTTGCCCACCAGATCCGTGTTGACGAAACGATGCACTGCAGCCACATGACCCAGGTTCTTGAGCGCGATCGGAAGCTTTTTCCGTGTTTGAACTGGAACACCATCGACAAAAACATGCCATCGACCAGTCAAAGCGAAGTTGATCAGGTGTTGCAGACCGGGAGCTCCACGACATTGACAACTGCAGAGGACATCTCGACATCGACATAGATATGTATAAATCGACCTTTGTAACGTAAACAAATGCCTCCGCCAAGTTACACTCCTCTCTTTGCACGCTTGAGCGTTGTGCGACCCCCATCCGATTCCCCACGTTCTGTGCCCGCAGCCTCATATTTTGCCACCACCTCTTTGAGCTTCAACCGAGCCTCTTCCAGGGCATTTTCGGCCGTCTGCAGCGCACGAGTGAGCCGGTGAACCTCGAAGTTGAGGGCCTCTGCACGTATGCGATGGAATACGCATGAGGCTTTGGCATCCTCAAGTTGAGCCTCGAGTGCGTCCGTGAGGTCATTTTCTATACCTGGCGTGGTATTCAGGATTATCAGAATGACCAAACACTCGGACAGTGACTGTGCTTACCATGATATGAGGCCGGCGAGGACCGCCCTTGGTGCACCTCATCGCTTCCCTCGAAGACAGACTCTCTGTCGTCATCTAACCCGTTTGATACGTCCCGGGCGATCTGATCTATAACAACTCATGTGAGCAGCATCCCTACAAAGCTATGGAACGAGAATTACGCACCCTCGGCATGAACCACATCACTATTTTGCGAGGGCTGCTGCTCCCAGCCATGCATCCACTGCATCTCCGTCGTCTGGGAATCCAATGCTCCGCCTGTCTCGAAGTGACTGGGCCTCACTCAGGACAAGGTCAGCGACACAAGTCATGGCTACTTACCTTGCAATTGAAACCTGTGCCCTGACTGAAGCCTTACGACGATACCCGCGCTGCTCACTGCGACTCGTGGGTTCTGTCTCCGAGTCCACCAGTGTCACCTGAGAATCGTGGTTGCTCGCCTCTGGCTGAGATATCCCATGGGTCATGGGGTCTCTGTCAGAGGAGCTTGGTATGTTCGCCTTCGACGGCTCTTTGGATCGCATGAGAGAATGGGATGTACCACAGAAAAGCTGCCTTCCCCTCCGTCCACCTCAAGGTCACGTGATCCCGACCTCTACGAGGAGATCTCATTTTGACCTGCCACGTCGCTCGACGTCGAACCCATCCTCCCTGTATAATGAGTGCTCACGGACCTTCGTTCCCGAGCTGTTATCGCTCCGCATTATATGCGTCCATGTTGGGGGACAGTCTGGTGTTGCGAGTGACTCCCTGAGCTGTTTGCTCCACGGACTCAGACCTGCCGTGTCACTGTTTGGGGGAGTCATGAGCGAACATAGCAAATGGATCACTGACCATTCATTTATCTGCACAGCATGACGGGCCGATGTCATAGCCTGCGCCGGCCTCAGATTCATTCTCGAGCATCAAGAAATGGTTAAGCCGCAGTCCCGAATCCTGACACATTGAAATTACTTACATCGTGTTGCACAGAAGCGCTGTCTTCAAGTCCTTCGCAATTGGGCAGCGAGCTAACCCATGCAAGCCGCCAAAATCGCTGCGCACATGGCGGGAGAAAGCACCGCGTGTTCATACAGTTCCTATTGTTAGAGTCATCCATGCCGCCTCGCGTACTGTCAAGTCGTGAGTCTCTCATTGTCAACGTCTCATCACATGCTTACCTCAGTCTACGTGTTCTTCACTTTCTCACCATCAGCCGCAGCGGCGCTGGCTCATGCCGACTCGAGTACCAGTACAACATCATTGAACCTCGATATGATGGCGAGCATGGCGAGCAGACTTCGAGGTAGTATGAGAGATGAAGACGAGTCGGATGCGGCAAGCAAGGTGAGTAATCTAGATTTGAAACATCGCGCAGTGCTGATACACGGTCCAGATCACTGATCCATGTGTTCGTGGAAGTTGTACGTCGCCGATTGTGATGTTTTTGGCCGCATCGACGGGCAGTCTCCGATAGAATACATGACATTCCGTTCTCCTCTGCCTGGATGTATACCGATTGTATACTGAATGCATCGTTCTTATTTATTCGTATTAACAATGACGTCTCGACTGCACTGTACCCCGGATGTGGATAGGCAGGACTGGTCTGACTGGCAAGCTGGATGACAAAAAGTGTATATATTCGGAATATATTAGGGGCCACACTGCGTGTGCCCATGCCGATGTCACGGTGGGAGCCAGCAGGGAAGGCATATGGGCCACACAATGGGATAGACATAGGTCGTAGCCATATCCTTCCCGTTCTAGGCCACGCGGTTACCCAGCGATGTACAGCTGGGTCGCCGACCTGGGACACGTGGCTGACCTAGCTGGTGGCCACCCGGGCCCGACGCGGCGGTGTAGGATATTGTGAGGGACAGCCGGGCCGGCAGGACCGTGCAACGCAAGCGGAGGGCAGAGCCAGAAAAGGAGATGTGATTACTCCAAATCGGGAACAATAAGTAGATCGCGTGCCACCTGACGTCGCGTACTCATCAAACTAGGACACTGTAGACGACCTTGTTCTCCACCCACCTGCCCTCCTCCCTCCCCCTTCCCCTCCCTCTCCCTCTCCCTTGGCCCCGCGGACCGTGCCCCTCGACCTCCACTCCAGCTTGTCTAGTGCAGGACATCGGCGAAAACGCGTCAGCGTGTCTTCCGTAGACTCCGCGGGGTCCAAGCACAGACTAGGGCACACCCAACGAACACGGCGCGCGACTCAAACATGGAAACCCACATGAATGGCACATCTGATCCTGCAAACGGCTCCGCCATCACAAACGGCTTCCATGAACCTTCCGTAGAAGAGCTTGAGCAGGAGCTCCCAGTCGTATACGACGGACAGGTACCACTCGGAGAACTTGTATCCAGGGTGGTACAGGCGATATACGCAGAACTATCGGAACTGGCGGAGACGTGAGTACTCATGCGCTGCGTGCATATAGGACTTCCATCGACTTGCGCTCAGTCTACCGAATATGTCGGACGCCGCACGCAAGCGAACCCTCGCTGACTGGGTCGTCAAAACCAAGAAACAAGTCGTGAAGATGTATGCTATTGTGAAATGGTCGCGGGATGCTGGCGTCGTGCAGAAAGCCATGGTACTTATGCGCGGCGATGCCCACCAAGCCTGCTGTGATTCTGATGTGCCCTCTCCAGAATATAACTGCGTTTTTAATGGACCAAAATCGCCAATTCGAGGAGGCGATTCACGGCCTTAAGTATGCTAAAGAGAGCTTGGACCCCGCGCGGTGCGTATGCATGAGCAGGACGCCGTGCCAGAGTGCCTCAACTCTTCCCACCCCAGATTGCGCAACCACGACTTGCTGACCTCGCTCGACGTCCTGACCACTGGGTCGTACCGACGGCTGCCTTCTACTATTCAGGTCAACTTCATGTTCGTTGCGTATCGCCGCTGGCTGCTCATAATCGCGAACACAGAAAGTCGTCGTGCCTCCTACACCTCTATCCGACGAAGAGGTAGCGAAAACCCTCAGTGACGTCGAGGACGTGATCCGCATCCGCCTCAAGATGTTCGAAGTCGTCCCCATTGAGATGTCGAAGTACCGGATCGGTATTGATGCATTGTCTTCATGGCGCATCCGGTCACTAATCACATGTTTTTCCTAGCTGATGGTCGGGTTTACTTCACAGTTCCAAAGCTATTCGAGGTCTCCCTGTGTCTTCGGGGCGCAGAGAAAGATGCCGGATGGTTCTTCGTCAATGTCGAGTTTCTGCTCAATGTCGGCGGCGACCCGACAAGCGTACACGGTACATCCGTGACGTCCTTCACTGCGTGTTGTTGCTGACCATGTGCACAGAGTTCCCGCGAAAACCGATTGGAGGGCTCAAAAGACATATCACTGACGAGGCAGATGCGCGTCTAGCATTCTATCTACCACTGCCTGCAGATCAAGCCCTCCCGCCTGAAATCGAGGTACCACCCCGACCGCAATTGCCTGAGGGTGTTGTGGACGCGCCACTTGTGCGCGTCTTCAACTTCTTGCGTATGTGGCCAGAGCGATCTTCCGGATGGGTGCTGACTTGCCGCAGAGATGATGTCAATGTCGTATATGCTTGAGATCCTCTGCTTCCAGGTAATCAGCTCCTCATCGTTGGCACGTATAGTTGTAGCTGAGCCATTTACAGGCAGACAGGCTACGTGCACTGGGGTGGGCGGAGTACTTGAGGATTCAAATGTCTAAGGACCGCAAAACGCTGACACTGACCTATTGGATGTACGCCTCCATAACCTTCACACATCCATTTTGAGTAACCGACCGTTGTGTAGGCGTCCAGCACCAAAAGAACACCGCGTACGCATACCGCTTCTCGGCGGCAAATTGACAATATCGATCGCGCGTTCGCGCACCACGCCAACGAACAAGGCAAACCGCTCACCAAAGGCTCGAATACTTGCAGAGCTGCAAGAGAAGGCAAAGCTTGGCGCAGGGCGGCCGTCGGACGAGGTCGAGCCACACGAGTTGCAGGTCAAGTGGGAGCCCGAACAGGGCGCGTTCGGTATCTTCATTCCTCCGGAGGAGTACCACATAGACAAGACCGAGCTCACGATAGTACGTTCACGTGCATGTACTTGTTCAGCTCCATTGAAGGGTTCTTCACAGGACTCTGACAACCTCGACGTCGAGGCACTTCTACGGAAGGTCGCTACGATACATGTAGGAGCCATCCTCCGCATCGTCCAACGACATCTGCAACATGACCCCTCAATGCGCTCTATGTTCGGCCCGCCCGGCGAAGTCACATTGGCTATGGACGGTTAGCTCAATACCTTCTCATTTGGGGGCGATACTCAATATAAAATAGATGAGGTTCAGACTCTGCGGGCACATCTCTGCGCGGACGAAGTCGTCGTGATGACGATCGATACACGGACGGGTCGATTGAGTCTCAGAGATACAGGCGATCTTGCTGCCGCAGGCAGAGGACGCCGATTCACTGCGATCACTGATAGGCTGAACGACAATCCAACGGTCCTGTATGAGGCGTTTATGAGGCTCAAGCTCGGTGTGAGTGCAGTTATGTAATCCATCGTCTGCGCATGACCGACAATTTGATCGCTACCAGACCATCCTCGATCTCGCGGAGCAGAAGTCGAATTATCTCGGCCTCCAGAGCTATCGTATGCGCAACTTCTCGCCGATGGGTGAGTAGTTTAGCCATGATCGTGTCGTGTTTTGTGCTCACGGGTTGCGCAGAAATACAGAAGTTTGGTCCAGGTGCGCGAGGAATGCTCTACATCGAGCTGGCCAAGTTCCCAGACCACTTCCTTGTACTGGTCGTAACCGATGACGACTGGCGATACGCTCTGATCTCCGTCGAGGTACTTCAAGAAACACCATGTCATGACCTGGTCATGAAGGATATTGGGTGGCTCGACGTACGGCGGATACATGGCGAGGAGATCGTCGTGTCGCAACGCCCTCCGCATGTCGCGGATCCATCAGTTGGACAAAAACGGAAGCATGATGCGGCGCATGTTGTCGCCCCTGCTCATCCGACAGATCAGTTTGTGCCTCGGTATGGCGATGTGTCGATGGCAGGAAGCTTTCCCCTGACGCTGTCTTCTACACAGATATCGTCTGGATATCCAAGTTCTCAGGGAACTCTACGCCTACTGTTGGTAAGGACAGCTGTCAGACCATGTCTTCACTTCAAGTACTGAGCTGTGCGGACAGTGCCCGCGTCGCGTTTTACAAGATCGAGCAACAGTTCAAGACCCGAAACATCCCCTATACGACAGTCGCCTGCACAAACGTCGCGCAGACGCCAGAGCTCGCGCATCTCCAGTCAAACATCTCGAAATCGGTACCACTGCTCTGTGTCCAGTCCTCGGACATCCTATCAGGCGCGCCTGCTGCCGAGGCGGCCATGCCCAACATCCGCGTCATCCCGCTCAACTGGTGGAACGACGAAAAGCAAGCGCAGGTCGTAACATGTGTGAAGCTGAACTACGTACAACAGCCTGTCGGCAAGCGCGCAGGCAGCAGCAGTGTCATCCGACCGTCCAAGCGGATCATATACGACACAACGGAGGCGATCGTGTCTTTCCTGTCCGAAGACGTCGACAAGTGTGTCGATGAGTTCCTAGAGGAGTGGGCACGCGTATCCAAGATCGTCGTGATCGCTCGTGAAGGTCAGTGACTACGTGATATGGTAGGTTAAGTGGCGTGGCTCACGTTGTATGTATGCAGTTGCGCAAATGGCCACTGAGAAGCAATGGACGGACGTCCGCCTGCTATCCTTCGACTTGCAGACCGTCGAGTTTGCATACGCAGGCGATTACACCGTCTCCATCACCTGTACTGACCAGCTCTCGCCAACTGGCGGCTCGTACGACCTGCTCTTCTCCCGTATTGGGGACAACAAGAGCGAGGACATGGACATGGACGGCCGGTACAACCCACACGAGGATCTCGAGCCTTTTCTGCGCAACGTGCTACGGCACGGTCGTCTTGCACCATCTCTGCAGAGATTGGTCCGGCTGCTGAGAGATTCGTTGTCCGTTGTAGTGGAGCTGGAGGACATCAGGCA
This sequence comes from Rhodofomes roseus, assembly GCF_022264815.1. Classification (NCBI taxonomy): domain Eukaryota; kingdom Fungi; phylum Basidiomycota; class Agaricomycetes; order Polyporales; family Fomitopsidaceae; genus Rhodofomes; species Rhodofomes roseus. Next base: position 94,100 of record NW_025953002.1, on the reverse strand, counting down.
GGCGTTGACTCGGGCGTCCGAGAACGTGGACGTATTCGCCAAGGCCGCGGGGTGGTTCCGGGTCCTATATGGTGACTTCAGGTATGGTAAACGTATTGGTATTAGTAGGTTCTGCTGACGACTCGACCTCAGGCACGCCCTCGACTTCAGGATAATGACGGGTGGACGCGTCGTGATGCTCGACTCATCGCATTCCCTCTTCCCGGCGGATGAGCCGTCTTCGCGAGCGAAGCAGCCCGCAAGCGGACGAAGAAGCTCCAGTGCCCTGTCAGCACCACCCATCGCCCCGGCGGACAGCCACCTCCTCCTACAGGCGATCCCAGATTTCCAGCGGATCGTCACGGAGGTAGTCAAGGACGCCGCGTCGAGGGGCTGTACGGGGCACATCGCGCCGATCGACATTGGCATCATCTGCGATTCGATCGCTGTCAGATTCGTTGCGCGAACGTTGCATGAACGTGTTCTGCAACGGCTGAAGCAGGGCTAGCTGACGTATGCAAGTGGCCGTGGTCTTTTCCTTGGTTTATTATGCGTGTACTGGATACCTACGTGAGTGACTTCAAATACGAGCGTGGGTGCACATTCTGACTGACCGTCTTTTCCCTGCAGTGTAGCACTAGTGTAATCTCCGTGGATTGGTCGTCTGCGAATTAAGCAGTCTTGCAGTCATGCACTGCCGCACCTGCACACAATGCGTGAATCCGAAGACCGTCAGATTCTGACTCAACGCCAGCACATTGTTACCAGTGTTGTCCCATCACAACCACCGAGAGGGCCTGTATACGCATCATCAGAACGTTGCGCGTTATCTCGATGCGGAGAAAGACCTTCGATTGAATCTTTGCGTCATAGCCTCGCGGAGGATGGTATGGTCTGGATCTGCATACTGACTCATCTGTTCGACGCGCAGCCGTTTACACGAGGATCGAGACAATTATTCATGGTCCAAGCAGACACGTACTCTGGAATTGCCATTGCATTGCGACGCAGGTGTGGCAGTACCGGGTCTCTTCTGCTTGGAAGGCCGCGCACGGAATTCCGAGGGAGATGGAGTGCATCGACTGGTCACGCAAGGCATTTGCACAGCTTGATCGTTTTGGCCCTTTGTGCAGAGACAGTGGGCTCGCAGGACATGCGGCCGCTACTGCATCGCCACCAGCAGCAACACTGTCGCGTTCCTCTGAGATCTGAGTACTGAGTACTCGCCTTGGCCCTGGATATTGCGGACCGTGCCATCGGACCGAGTACAGGGGACAGATGCAGTGGGTTATAATTCAGCTCCCAATGGTGAGGCTCAAATGATACATTGGAATGCGCGTGCTGGTGGTTGAACGACGTCCATGTCCGAGTCGTGAATTTGACTGCGTCGCCAGTGTAAGGACGCGGCAGCGGGCGGCACGGAGGCAAAAGCCTCGTGGCTCGCGCGTGGGCAGATGGGCGTCTAACCACGGCCCTAGGAGGCGGGCGTCTGTGGATGGCAGGACGTCGCGGTTGTGGCGTCCAAGTAAGGCATGCGGACCCACAATGCAAGACAGAGCCATAACAGCCCATGCATTTCAACCCTCGCCGTCCCTCTCCCGCTCGCTTTCTCCCCCATTCCCCCCGCCCTCCCGACGCCCCGCCCCCGTCGCCCCGCCCGCAGCACATCCACCCTCGTCTCAAGACATCCTCCCCCCGCCGTCCTAGCTCTTTCACCAGCCACTCAAGGCGTACATGGCTGGCCCTTCACGGACAAACGGCAAGCCCAGGCCGGGGCCCATCGGTCCACAACCCCGGCGCCCCCCAAATGCCTGGATACTCTACAGGAGCGACAAGCTGCGCGAGCTCACAGCGCAGCGGGACCCCAGCGCGCCGAAACGCCTCCAGGCCGACATTTCGAAAGAGATAGCAGACTTTTGGAAGACAGAGGACCCCGAAGTGAAGCGCGAGTACGAGCGCATAGCCGACATCAAGAAACAAGAACACATGCAGGCGTATCCCGGATACAAGTTCCAGCCTGTAAAGAAGGAAGACAAGGCGAAACGTAGAGAGGAGGAGAAGGCAGAGAAGGCCAGAGTCAAAGAGGAGCTGAAGAAAGCGAAGGCGCGCCATGTGCCGTACGTCCAGCAAGATCATCTCGCCGCGGGCCCGACCCCGCAGCTACCACAACCACCTTTCACCCATCCCAACTACCCCTACTGTCCCTTGGGACCCTCGCCTCCACTCTCAGCCGCGTCGTCACCGATGTGCACGCCCAGTCCGCTGTCTATCGCGGGTGAGCTCCCTGACGAGGACATGGACGTCAAGATGGCGTTCCCGGGCATGACGACCGTCATGCTGCCCCCAACACAGAAACGGCTATCCAAAGCTGCGGGCAAGAAGCGTGCGTACAACGCACGCATGCCACCACCACCTCTTCCAGAGAGGGTCCAGCCCCAGCCCCCGCCGGCGCCGCTCACGCCAGAGAGTATATCGCCACCTTCGGCATCGGGCCCGCAATCAGTCGAGCTCCCAATGGTAGACGCGTCGTCTGCATCTACGTCCGCGCCCATGGACCCTCCTGGCATCATGGTGTCCTCTGCGGACCCCGTGTACGCGTCGGCGCAAGCGGAGCAGGAGATGGAAGACGTCGCGATGGACATGTCGACCGAGGCTGGCCCCTCGAGCATGGACCTCGACGCGCTCATTCACACCAACCAACTGGAGCTCATGCCCACGGATGACACGGTACGCGTTACTTTCTGCACATTACGCGTAGCCCACGCTGATCGACGCGCACACTGTAGGACACTTTCAATTTCGATATGCAGCTGTCGGACATCGTGGGTGCAGACTGGCTCCAACCTCAAGCCCTAGACGACAGCTTCATGGGCTCGAACGCGAACGCTACTGGTGCACCGGGCGTGTACGAGCTCGCGCCGATCCCGACCGCGGAGTTCAACGTGTTCCCGCCGCCGAGCATGAACATCGAGCTCGGCGTCATGTCCGGGCCCATGCGCACCTCCGCGCCGGAAGAAGTCGCTGTGTTTGCAGAGCTGCTCGATGGCATCGACTGGCAGAATATGCCTGGCGGCGCGCTCTTCGGCTCGATGCAGGGCGACTGGGAGGTAGGAGGGGCTGGAGACGGTATGGACATGGACATGGGAATCGACCCGAGCATGATGCAAGAGCAGCCACGGAGCGTCACTCAGAACGATCTCCTCCAGCAGTTTCTCAACATGACTCAACTGTCCGACGTGGAAGAGTCCCAGAATGGTGGTGGCCCGTCGACCTCGTCCGCACAGCTGCAAATGGAGGTGCCCCCTCCCCCTGCTCAGGTCCCGACTCCATCGACACCCAGGGCAGCGATTTCCTCGTCAAGTACCGGGTACACACCGCCGTCTGGAGCGGCAAACTTCTCAAAACGACGCGTAGCAGGGAGCTGGAAGGCTTCGCCTCGCGCATGAGGCTCACGAACTGTTTCACGAAAGACGAACGACTGGATGAATACTAACGCTATGCCATCGCTTGCTTGGGCTATAATTGTGAGTACCATTTCTTTTCCTACGTTCTTTGCGTGGGTGCTCATCGCTTCTCGCAGATCAACTTACACATTCATCGTCCGCGCGCACCTGCACATCTACACCATTCCCCCGGTTCCAGCTTTGCAATCCCTGTGTACATTTCCTCACGCGGACACTTCCTCATTTCCCGTGCCCCATTCCATTGCGCTTCACTGCTTGTCCTGCTTTGTGTCCCGATTTCTTCTTTTGTCTGGTGTTTGGCTTCCTGTTGTTTGGGTCCCTCTCGGGCGCCAGTTGTTTCCCCAAGCATGTCCGGCGTCGTTTGCTTCTCCGGCGTCATGGCATTGTTCACTTATTGGTATCTGCATCTGACGACGCTCGCATCTCATCTTCCATCGCACTTTAATTCCCCCATCTCCGTTCCATCTCGGTGCTTCCCCTCAGGTTCCGTCTTTCCACCTCTGCCGTCCCTGTCGAAAAGAGCCTGGCTGAGCCCGGCCCTGGCCTCCGCTGCTCTGTACCCTCCGCTTATGCATGCGCCCTTCCTGTCTATCGTGCTGACTTCCGTATAATCGCCGTTATCTGTACCAATAGATCGCATTGCTCTCGCGCTCGTCGCACGCCTGTACATACTATCCCTCCGGAAGTCAATCCAAACCTTGCATCTCCCGTTCCTGGGCTCGTGCATTCGTCCATAGCATCCCCGATCGCCGGTGAGGCGGAAGACCCGTCCGGGGGGCCTTCCACGGGAAGACACGCGTCGGACACGTGACCGCGTCAGGACCGCGTCTCTAGCAAGCGCCCACCATTGTCCGATGAGTTTGGTGGGGAGGCGCTGGGCGCGCGCGTGGGCGGGCCATTGTCCTCGACGGGGCGATGCTCGCGGGGGTCTTCTTGATGTTCGCGTGTGGTCCCCCTCGATGCCTCGTTCCCTCCTCGTGTCCCCCATCTTCCTCACTCGATCGCTGTGCCGTAAGGTTCGTACCTGGTTCTTTGTGCGGTGGTGTGCTCACTGATTCACTGCGAGCGGCACATCGGCCTCGTGGGCTTGTCCTCGCGGGGCAGAAGGAAGATTGGATGGAACGAGATACATTCTAACATGGTGCCACTCTCGAAGTCGGGATGCCACTCAGCCGCAGCGTTCGAGCGGCGGGTGGGCAAGCCTGCGCCGCCGCTGCAACACAGCAGCAGTACGCCACGTTCACTCGAAGGAACAACAATTCGATTCCGGGTGAGTATCATGAGGGTTTAACGTTCCGCCCTGGCACACAGAGCTGAGCATGGGAGTAGCAATGAGAGCGGCTACGTATACGCAAATCATACTACCGTCTTCTCGTAGTGCACAGACCACTCCGTAAGCGAAACGCGAGCAGAACTCGGGCATGAGGCTAGATCTGCAATGACCTGTGGACGTTTCTGCCCGCGCTATCGATCTCGTTGTCTTCAGAACGACGGTCAAAACGCAAAGTCTACCTGCATATGTATGCCTCGCACCGATTGACGCACCCCGCACTCGTGTCTGCTTGCACCAGCCACCGATGTCACGGTGCGCATACACAATTCCTGGTATTGTGTATCACACTGTGTCCGTGGACAATAAGCAGATCGCCATGAGCTTTTCCGCATTATCTCCAGCAGAGGCAGATCGTCATTGTCCGCTGCGACACATACCAGCGTATTGACCAACACTTTTGGGAGGCCCGTCCACGTTTCGCCCACACGGCCGCATCGTGCCAGTCGCGTATATATCGTGTCCCTCAGCCGGGTTGGGCACACCACCTCTCGGCCTGCTAGCGTCCGCTGCGCTCACCGCTCGTTGACTATACGCACGCCAGATGACTTTTGTTGTGCACTCTGGTCCTTGCGCACCTGGTCCGTCGTTGAGTCTTCGGAAGCAAAGGTCTCGGGTGGAAGTATGAGAAAGGGAGGTGGACGATGGAAGACGAAACTGTATGTGTGCAGCTGCCCCAGCGGAGCTGGAGGCGGGTTCGGGGAAGGCGCAGGTGAGTCTAACAGAAGGTGCGTACACTGTGGACTTGTCTGCTGGATGTTCAGCCGTCTACTTGACGTCCTACGACCAGCGTGTAACATCGGGCTAGGTCTGGAGGCGAACGACTGGAGTGCGAGGGACCCGTTTCGATTGCCTAGTCGTCGATCTCGGCGGTCCCCTCGGCATGATATGTTGTGTTTCAGGGTTCAGCGGCGTTCGCATCTGCGTTGTACATGCCCTGTCGATGCGGAACGACAAATTGAGTACCGGAGGTGAGTTCGGCGGTGAATGTACATACTCACTAGAACGAGCCGACTACGAAGTGCATTTCGCGACCCCGTAATGCCTAGCCCGCATGCCCGGGTCCGTCGTGAGTATGCATGGGGCAGTCTCAGTCGTCGTCGCGGAGGTTGTGCGCTTGCCCACCACAACTGCCAAGCGTTTGTCTGTAAGTCTGCGAGTAATCAGTGATGCATATAGTCGAAAGGAGGGTGGTGTCCTGGGGATCCGCGCGTCACGGATTGACGCAGGCTAGGGTGTGCAGGCCGCAAGGCTTCCGAGTCGTCTACCGTATCGAGGACTCGACTTCATGTTCCGACGTAGACCCCAGCCGAGAGGAGCACCCACACGAACGGTCTCGTCCTCGGTCGATAGGATGATGTCGCACCGTCAGTATCTGGGGCACCCTTCTATCTGAATGCCATGTCAGTGCCCAAACGACGATCGTCAGGACGGGAGGATACGAGCGGTGCGCTAGCCATGGAACAGGCAGGTGTTGTACTTACGCGCTGCAGCCTGTGTAAATTGCCAGTGGGTTGAGGCTGACGGAGCTGGCATTGAGCTTGACTGGATCAAATGGCGGCCGCGCGATTGCGGAAGGGCGAGGGGCAGAACAGACAAACACGGTCTGCACCACGTCTGTACTGTATTGCATTGCATTCCTGATATGTTCGCGAGGGGTTGTGTTGGTAATTTGACGTTCATTTCCCGCAGTCGAACGTTCGTGGCAACCCAGGGCTACAAGGGATGGAGGGTGCGCGGAGAACGGATAGATGGAGAGCCCTGGCGCGAGCAGATGCAATGCCTCAAGGGTCTGTTGCGCACATAGACGTACTATACACAGCCTGCGACCGATGGAGAGGCGACGAGTGGGATCCTCGTTTTGGAAGTTGGATTCGTGCCTGTGCAGCGGTACCACTCACGCGGGAGACGTTCTTCATTACAAGACAGCTAGAAGGTGATGGCGATCGCACACTGGCCGGTGCTGCTGCGTGTGTTGAATGGGAGGCAGCTGTCCAATGGCTGGCAAGGGCCAATCAGAACGGCGCCGCAAGGTTGTTGCACAGGGCGGAGATGGGTGCGAGGCAGTAACCATGGCAGACAGAGGCCGACGGCGGGAGCAGCGACGAGCGCAGCGGTGGTGGTGGGCGGAGGAGAGGCGGCGGGTGGGGCTCGGCTGAGAGAGCACGTGAGCGCACGGGGAGGGGGAGGACGAGGACGGCGGCGGCGAGGGCTGGCCATCGATCTGCACGACGAGCATCTGCCATCTGCCGCCGCGCGCGGTGTTGTTTCCTGGACGACTGCTCGCTCGCCTCATAACCGGCGTGGCCAGGCGCAGTCTCCTCCCACGTCGAGCCTCGTCCGCTGGACCGAACATGCAGTCGCCCGACACGGACGTCTTCTCCACGCCGCCGTCGACGCCCGGCGTGCAGGACCTGCAGCCGTCGCTGCGGCGGCGCACGAGCCGGCCCAGCAACCTGCGGATCGAGCACTCTGCGCCCGACTGGGCCCCCAACATCGTGCTCGACCAGCAGGCGTCGCCGGAGCTGAAGCGGGGACGGCGGGGCTCCCACTCGCCTGCCGTGCCCTCGTCCTCCCTGGGAACCGGCCCAGCGCCGTCGCTGACACAGCCGCACGCTGCCGCACCCACCGCGAGTCCCTCCCTCGAGCCTTCCGGGCGCCCGCATCACCCCCATGCCTCCCATCATCTCTCCTCCCCCAGTACCGCCACCTCCCCCTACTTCGTCCACTCCCAGCTCCAGAACGTCTCCATCCAGGACTTCCTCCAGGCCAAGAAGTACAAGGCCATTCATGACGCGCGCATGGACCACGCTCGCAACCACCCCTCCTCCAGCGCCGACTCTGACCCGTACTCCTCGCGCTCCTCCGAGTTTAGCTTCGAGGACGACTACGATGCCGGCAGCCTCACCCGCCAGCTCGCAGAGACCGCCGTCGGCGTCCGCGAGATGAGCAAGCAACTCGGTGAGTCCCGCGTCCTCTGCAGGTTCCCGATGTGGTCCGGTCAGCGATGGAGGCGCGGTGCCGGGTTAGGTCTCCCTCTGCATGCGCGATCCCGAAGATCGCCCCATACGCGGTCGCCGCTATCTGCGTTTCCTCGCTGCGGGGCATGCAAGCGGCAGACTGTCCGCGCAGTATGCTTTGTTGCCTGACTCTACCTCGCGGCTTAGAGAGTCTGCGGGACGGCTCGGCTGTCGGACGCACCACCACCCCGTCGTTCGTCGAAGCCGCTTGTCGCAGAAACTCTAAAAATGGCGTGGGTGCGTTCGTAGCACACCAGAGTTAGATCCGCTTGCCTACACGAGCCATCGAAGCAGACGCGGTCTAGACGCCTCTGCTACTATTCCTGTCCAGTTTCTACTCAGAGTGTACCCGCCGTCGCAGTCACTAACTATCTTCGTGTCCGCAGGCCGCACCCGCGTGCACTCACACATCCACACTGTCCTCATCGTCACCAAAGCGCGCGACAACCGCCTCATCGAGCTCACACGCGAGCTCGCGCTCTACCTCATGCGCAAGCCGACCCACTCCGGCCGCGGCATCGCCGTCTACGTCGATGCACAGCTCAAGACCTCCCGCCGATTCGACACCGCGGGGATCCAGCGCGACCACCCCGAGTTCTTCGTGCCCTTCCCGCGCCGCCGCGAATCAAACTCGAGCAACGCCTCGGGCGCGTCGAACACGTCGCGCGAGGAGATCGGGAATGGCCAGGCGCACCCGGTGAGCGAGGGCCAGCTTCGGTACTGGACAGCAGAGATGTGCAGCCGGAGCCCGCATCTCTTCGACTTTGTCGTCACGGTACGTCTTCCTTCCTTGCCTCCCGCCCGCCGCGCCTGACGCCCCCGCAGCTCGGCGGCGACGGCACCGTGCTCTTCACGTCGTGGCTCTTCCAGCGGATCGTCCCGCCCGTGCTCCCCTTCGCGCTCGGCTCGCTTGGCTTCCTCACCAACTTCGACTTCGCGGACTACGCCGCGGTCATGGACGGCGTCCTCGACAACGGCATCCGCGTCAACCTCCGCATGCGCTTCACGTGCACCGTCTACCGCGCGGTCAAGCCCGAGGACGAGCGCACCCGCCGCCGCGCGGTCAAGAAGGGCGACACCGGCGAGATACTCATGAAGAACCTCGAGAAGGGCGGCTGGGAGGCGCTCGAGAGCGGGTGTCCGTCGGTTCACGATACCGGGGCGACGGGCAAGAAGGATAAGGAGATTATGTGCTTTACGACTAGGCCGGTGGAGAGCTTTGAGGTGCTCAATGATCTGGTCGTCGATCGTGGGCCGAGCCCGTATGTCAGTTTGTTGGAGTTGTTTGGTGAGCATCAGTTTTGGTCGAGGTGTTGGGGAGCTACTGACTTGTGCAGGCGACGAGCACCACTTGACAACTGTACAAGCGGATGGGTTGACAATATCGACCCCCACTGGGTCAACAGCGTATTCAGTACGTACTTCAGTATGTCGACTGGGATCGCTCGGTATTGACGCTCCGTGAAAGTTATCCGCCGGCGGATCACTCGTACACCCCGAAATCCCCTCCATCCTCATCACGCCAATTTGCCCACATACACTGTCCTTCCGGCCCATGCTCCTCCCGGATAGCATGGAGCTCCGGATATGCGTGCCGTTCAATTCGCGCAGCACAGCCTGGGCATCGTTCGACGGCAGAGGTCGCGTCGAATTGAAGCGTACGTCCTTCAGTCCACTCCACACTACCGTGCTCACGATGCATCGCAGAGGGCGACCACATCAAGGTCACGGCGTCCAAGTACCCATTCCCGACGGTCTGCGCAGACACGCAGTCGACGGATTGGTTCAACTCGATTTCGCGCACGCTCAAGTGGAACGAGCGTGAGCGCCAGAAGTCATTCGTCGTCGTCGAGGAGGGCCCCGCGCGCAAGAAAGACAAGAAGCGCCGCCTCTCGGAGGCGTCGTCAGAGAACGGCCAGCCTGTCAACGGCGATCACCCAGAAGGGGAGGTCGACGAGGCAGAGGACAACAAGGACGAGGAAGATGAGGACGAAGACGAGGAGGATGAAGACGAGGAAGACGAGAAGTTCGATATCGATGACCTCTCGTCGACCGAGTCGTCCCCGCCCCATGTCGTCACCAAGCTCGAGGAGAACCTCCTCCAGCCTGAGGAAGCGAAGATCGGCAAGGAGAAGGTCGTCGAACAGGCCAACGGCGGCGACAGGGAGAAAGGCAACGTGCAGGCGCAGGCAGAGGACGTCGCACGCCTGCTCACCGCGCACAACCCCTTCCTCCAGATTCCGCACACACGCTCTGGCGTACAGTCCGGGATCGAGACTCCTGACCGCTTCACGGGCCCCCATCCCCATCCTCCACGCGTGTCACCCCGCCACGTACAGTTCGCGCAGTCGAATGAGTCGTCGAGTGGCTCGCTTGCGTCACTCGACCCGCGCAATGGTGCCGCAGCAGTGACACCGGCGCCGCCCTTCCGGCGCGAATTGAGGGAAGAGGGCGGTCGGAGCCAGACGAGGCGGACCGGCACGTCGCGTAGTCGGACACCGAGGACACGGGATCCTGAGCTCGAGGCGCAGAAGACCCCGCGAGGCCTTGACGAGGTAAGGATGAGGAGGGCGATGTCGCGCAGTCGGTCGAGGGACGCGCCGCGCGAGCCGCGGGAGGCGCATGTCCGGAGAGCGTTTGCGGTGTGGGGCCAAGACGAGAGCGATAGTGCCGCGAGCGACAGCGATGCATAGTACGTGGAGAGCGAAGTGTACGTTTTGACAGCTTGGGCGCACCGGTAGGTTCATGGACTGGAAACTCACGACGTAGATTGACACGATTATTATCCCATCACACATTGGCTTATACATATGCAACTAGATCAGGATGCTGGAATGACGACGCGGTAGCTTTGCGTTGACATGTACTTTACAAAAGGAATGCTCGGTAACATGAAGCTGAACATCTTGGTGGTATATCGCGTATCGCACTCAATGTAGCTCACCATGGCTGGCGGGTGGACGCGCGGACGGTTGCACGTTGGTCAGTAGCTTGGGCAGGTAGACAAGACGCAGCGCATTCATCCTTCGTAAGTTCCGCACCAGTGACGCTTCTTATACTCTCTGCTGATTGAAGTTCGAGATTGAAACGGATCTATTCTTCGTTGGCAGTCGCGAAGTACTGAACAGGAAGACCGTCATCTATTCGAAACCACGTCGCAATGCTTGAAGCCAGACTCGATGCCTCGCCGGTCGGATCTACTTACTCGCACAGGACTCACTCGCAGCGCGCCAGCTGCTCATTAATTGAACTCTAAGTGAGTTCCGACTCGAGAGCACGCAGTGTCGAGGCGCATCTGCAGATAACGGGATGCTCGTGTGAGCGGCGTGGCCTGAGCCTAGGGCGACTCAAATACAGCTCGCAAGGCTCCCCTGGAACGCGGCTCTCAACGGCCTCGTACATCGATTCTCCGGGCTGAGACATCTCAGTACCCACTACGATGAGTACTGTTCCGTTCATCTCCCAGCTCACATCGCTGTGGCAGGCTGCCACAGGCGACACAGACTACAAGAAAATTCAACAGCGCTTCCTCGACATGCACCAGTCCGACAGCCGCATCTCTGAGATCGGACGTATGAAGGGAATCCCTGTTACTGGCCACGTTAAAGGCGAGTCTGCAAATGGGTTACGTGCCCAAGTCTGACGAATTGGGCCCCAGGCATCACACATCTCGCTCTAGGCGACACAGATTCGTGTGTTCGCTCTGAGCAGGCTACAACCCGTACCTTACTAGTATTGGGTTCTGGCGCACTCACCATGCCCGGCAACTCTACAGCAGTCCCCATTCTCGGTGGTGTTACAGGTATCAACGCCGACGAGGCGTTCACAGGTATGAAGACACTAGTATGATGTGACTTCATTTTATTGAGAACCACGACTGTGGCTGTAGGTGCTGAACCAGAATGCACCCAGAAGTACAACCCTCAAGGTTACTTCAATATGATCAACGAATTTACGTCTGACTGGCGCGGAGGAGTATTTGACGTCGTTGCTATTGCCGTCGGCGATACCGTGTTCGGTACCAATGGCTCTGTAGCAAAAGCAACGCACAAGACAATGAAGGTATGAGTTGCGAGAATGACGTTCCCTCGGATTGACCGTCCAATATTGCTAGATATTCCGTATTGAAGGCGAAAGTATTTTCCTTACCGAGCAAGGTATGGATCGGCACGGCGCCAACAATCGGATCTTTCCTGGGCTCGGAGGCAGCGTCATCGAGTGCCCCAATGTCCTGCAGTTACTCGCGCCGCCGCAGAAAGAGGATGATCGTGTCGAATACAGGCGGCCTGCCGTATGTTACCTAAGCGTCGGCCATTCATCTTCCGAAGACCCCCCTCATACCCACAAACTGCTCAATTACGACGAGGCCGCCGAAGAGCTGAGGAACATCGACACTCCGCAGTCCGGTGAGTTGCTCCTTAGGCTTCTTTTGGTTATTCACGCTTTCCCGTCAGCCTCCGAGTCGTATCCGGCGGCAGTGAAGTTCAAAATCAAGTCTTTGCGCGTCCTCACGAACGATAGCAGAAGTATGTTTCGGCGCGTTCCGCGCATTCGCAATCGCAAGCACAGTACTAGTGTGTGGCGTCTCGACATCACTTGGCCATCAGCCTCGTTCCAATGCCACGAACGAGTGTACACGCCCTTGGTTCAGAAGACGATACCTGATGCCTACGACGAGATGCGCCCTGCCTGGTTGGCGCACATGCCGACGCGCCTCGCAGCGCTCATGAGGGATAATCAGGTCAGTGGTCCGAAAACATCTTTGTATCGGTATCACCGACCTGATCGACACCGCAACTTGGCGTTTGACCTCCTAGATAACCTTCGGGCACGTCAGGAGCTTTGTCATTCCCACCTCCAGATCGAGCAAGAGATTCTTGAGACCCAACCTCGCGCAAAACATCACCGACCAGGAGCTCAGGCGGCTCGAACATGGGCCCGTCTCGCTATCGGCTTTGAGCACAGAGGGTATCAATAGCATCAACGTCGTGCAAGAGCCTGTCCAACGCCTGCTCCAATCCCGCGAAGTCAAATGTGGCCGCAAGGTCCTCGGCGATGTCGACCACGGGCGACACATGGAGTACCTCGCTGAGTTCAGCAACGGCTCGACGTTCTGGACTCCATCGTGCAATGTCGCACAGGATCTCAAGGAGGAGTTTTGGAATATCATGACGATGGGAGCTGAAGAAGTCGCGGAGATTGCCGGTCTGGATCTTCCGAATCGCAAAGTGACCGTCAAAAGACCAGACGGGAGTACAGAGATTGTGGGACAGACTCAGGTCTTCTGGCAAGAGGAACCGGTGCCGACGAGGCTGACTGATATGGAGCTCGAGGGACTGCTTTACCATGAGCATTTTGGTCTCAATTTTGACGGTCTCATGCCATGCACGTATACCGTCAACACCGACTGGGGGAGAGTAGAGATTCTGCACAGTGGTGCTGCATTCATCAAGGATCCGGCCGCCGACAAGGATGGCGAGTATGCTGATATACAGTGGGGTGAACGCTCCATCTTCATCGGTCGAACGTGGAGTATGAAGTTCAGGTCGCGAAGCATTCCGTGCGTAGTGTCCTGCTGCGTGGCGCAGATGCATTGACCGCCTTTTGTGCATCTACCAGGCTATTTATTTCCCACAATGGTGCTGCCTACGACATTCAGGGCACGCACGGTAGTGATGCGAAATTCGACCTGGACAAAAAGGGCAACGCAATCCTCAGCTTCCCTGGCGTGCGTATCACTACTCCATTGCTTTCAAGTGTATATCTCGCCCTCACTATCAAAGCAGGAACACTTCGAAAGTCACGTCGACCCTGCTAAGGATATCTACAATACAAGTATATTCCACATCCGTGAGACAGACACCAATGTAATGTCACAAATACCCTTCCTGAGCACCGTTCTCTCTACAGGACCAATCATCGTCACGCCAGGTCTGCTGTGTATTGAGACTAATTGGGCCGCCATCGACATCACCAGCAAAGACGCGCGAGTTGTTCCCGACCCAACGGTCGACCAGAGCATCTACACGAACGTGACATTCACAGACACATCAGTCGGCCTTGTTGCTGACGTCTTTGGCCAAAAATTCGTCATCCCGTACGTGAGCAATGTCCTTCAGTGCATCATAAGCGTCGTTGCGGTGCGCATCTGAACACGACACCGTACTAGCTTCCTCTTTGTGACACGCGACGAGTCCATTGATATCACAATTACGCACGGCCGAGACCACAGCCACCATGAGGACAAACTCGGATGTGCAAGTGCCCTGTTTGCGCAGGTACGCCAGCGCAGATCCTTCTCTCCATGGCTCCCTGTGCTTACGCCCCAGCAGAAGACGTACGGAAGCTGGTCCAGGGAGAGCCCAAAATCGTTCACGGGCTGCAGGGTCAACAGTGCGTCTCTCCGTTGTGCTCTGACCAAGCAGTATGGTCTAATGGCGGCTGGCAGAGCGACCACCAGCTGCGCGTTTAGAAGTAGCGTAATTGCGTGCGGTACCTTGCATTGTCCGACACACTACATGCCACGTATGTACAGACAAGGTTACGAGAACTAGGAGTTGTTCATCGACATCGCGCGATCAGTCTGGCAGACCGCCGGCGGAGCGGACATGGGATAAGCCCATCGTCATATTGCTATAGGTATCCCTTGCTCGAAGAGCAAGGCTCTCCCAGGTCGAAAATGTTGGCCCCCTTTGTACGCTTGTTGTAGCATGTTTGTTTCGCGACATGTGGTGTGGACATGTGTGCGCATGACGCACCTTGGTTGTCCGCTAGTCCCAATCCGCACGACGCGGCTCAGCCACATTGACGGGTCTGCGCGCAGCGCGGCGGGTCTCGCTGTAACGGTGCCACGTCGTATGTTTCGTTAGAAGGTGCAGCGACGCATCGAAGGTTTCGCTACGGCACCGTACGTAGGCGCGTCGTAGGCTGTGCGGGAGGGAGGGGCACCACATCGACAGGCGGTGCCGCGCTCACGGTGCCTCCCAAATTGAACTCGCTTGACCGGCCCTCGCGCGCGAGGCAGCGCCGTCTGCGGCCCTTGTGTCTCTCTTTGGCAGCGCAACAGCGGCGACACCAGTCTCGCATCAGCTGTGCAACATTGAGTTTCCATTTGTTAGTAGTGTCGCTACCCATTAGTAGTCTTGTACATGTGGGAAGAGATCGTGGTCAATTGAGCCGTAATAGTAGTATGTGTACATTACAAGACGAGTGGGGGAGAGTGTGCTCACAGAAATACAAAGGTCTCATTGCACACCATCGGGGGATCATGAACGCGCACCCGCACATGCACAACACGAGCAAGGTTAGCACGTCAGCACTGGCGGCACTTCGAGTAGTACCATAGTCGTCGAAAGGACCGACGTGGTCGTGAGATTGGCTGTACAGTGCCTAGAGTCGTTCATCAGTGTGTTCGTAGTGGTGCAGAACGGGGTTACAGACCGTGCGCTGACGTTCGCTCTGGCGCAGAGACACAAAGCCTCGCTCAGGGGCACGTATGACGCTGGCCGACGTCATGAGCACTTGCATTTCAGGCAGTACAGTGACATACATACGCGCCGCACCTTCGACCTGGCGTCGCTGCTCTCTTGGCTGGCCTTGACGGACTCGATGCGCGCGGGGCGAGCAGCGGCATACGCGACGTTAGAGGGCTGGCCAAGGGCTGGGAAGCTTGAGGATGATCCTTGTTGACGGCCGAGGGCTTGGGCCAGGGGAATGGCAGTCCATGGCGAATCAGCGAGGCTGCGATAGGCCGAGGCACCACAGGCGACTATGAATGACAGATGGACGGACTGTCGTGTGAGGGCCGCCATCCAGAGCGGCCAACGAGGACGTACGAGCATCCCGCCTTCCCAGCACGACACGCTACCGCACGGCTGCATTCCCTCCTGAATGCGAGCGAGTAGCCGAGGACTGAGTTCCCGTTCGACAGGATCTGGGATTGCGTTGCCGCGGTGAGGCGTAGATGCTTCGTCGACAGCGAGGATAAGACCGAATTGGCAGATGGAGGAAAGACACACGATGGGGCGCCGATAGACCGGCTGAAGACTGAGAAGAGGGCAAGAGCGACCGCGAGGCGACGACGCGTGCAATCAAGCGCGGCTCTCGGCATGCACGACCGTCGCCGGCGACGAGTGCAGGCCGTCCCATCCGTCCACCGAGGCTGCAGCGGCGAGAGGCGTGGGCGTGGGCCAGCAGCGGAGACGCAGTAGTGGGCAGCGGAGGCGGCCGAGGGAGGCAGGGCCAGGGGAGGGTTCGAGATCTGGGGATCGTGCTTCTCGCCCAAAGGGGTATCGCTCGAGATCCAGATCGGGGAGTCGTTCGCCCAGCGCCTGCGCGCCAAGCAGCCGCGACAGCGATGGTCTCCCGCGCGCGACAGGCGGGGCTCTTTCCAACGACCACCCTCCCCGCCGTCGTCGCCGCCCCCGCCGCCGCTGCCCACGATGCGCGCGTCCGCCCCGCTCCCTCTCCTCACCGCAGTCCTCGCCGCCGCCACCCTCCTTTCCCCCGCCTCCGCCCAGAACCTCTCCGACACTCAGCTCGACGCGCTCAAGGACAACCTCTGGCTCGCAGCCCAACAGACGTGCGTCCCGCCTCCTCTGCCTCCACGCGCACACTGACCTCCCCGTAGCTGGGAACTCGGCACAGAGTCCCAGGCCCTCCTCGAGTCCGACGCGTCCCCCTACGCCGTCTTCTTCAACTCGTCCCTCCCCCCGCCCCCAGGCAACCAGTCCCTCAGCGACCCCTACAGCTACGCCGCCCTCGCCCCCGTCCTCCAGATCGCGTACAATGCCGCCGCCAGCCGCTCCAACTCCACCGGTCCCCAGCCCGTCATGTACGCCCAGGGCGGCGCTGCCGGCGACCCCGCCTCCCTCGGCGTCGCCATCCTCCTTGCCAACTGGACAGGCGCCCCTAACCCTCCGCTCGACGTACCCCTCAACGCGACTGACCCGCGCGGCGTCAACTTTGGACAGGGCGTCACGTATGCCCGCGCCGCGGCCGAGCAGCTCGAGTATCTCCTCACCGTCGTGCCCCGCACGGACGACGGCGCGATCAGCCACCGCATCGAGCAGGTCCAGCTCTGGTGAGTACCTATCGTCACTTTATGCCCCTTCCCCGACGCGCCTCGGCGACCTTGGCTAATCCGGACGCGTCTAGGGCCGACTTCACCTACATGGTGCCTCCCTTCCTCGCCTACTACGCCGTCATGACCAGCAACCAGTCCCTCCTCCAGGAGGCTTATACCCAGGTGAGTCCCTCGGCTGGGCGCACGCGTCGGGGAGTGGGACGACGTGAGGCATGCTTGGCCCTGTCGGGAGGCGCAGGGCAAGCGTGCGCGTACATAACGCGTCTGTCTCTCACCCGAAGCGCGCCCCGCCGTCAATCCCGTCACGCACATCTACTCACACGAGCGCTTCCAGATTAAACTATACCGCTCATACCTGCTTGACAATGATGAGGGCCTGTGGAGACATATCCTCATGGGCAACACCAACGTCGATACTGGATTTTGGTCAACGGGTGAGTCGTTGTTTGTTGCGCTGTATGTGCGTTCAGGCCGCGCTGCCCCTCCGTGACGTCGGTTTGATCCCACTGGAGCAGCGCGGCAGGCGAGACACTCTAGAAACTCACTTCCTCCATTCCTCCTTACCTCGTTTTCCACTTTCATCACGTATGCTCATAACTTGTTCCACCTACAGGCAACGCATGGGCCGCCGCAGGCATGACCCGTGTCCTCGCCACCATCCAGCGCTCGCCATGGGCAAGCAGCATGGGCTCTGAGATGAGCGACCTCACGACCTGGATCACAGACATCCACAGCGGCATGTACCAGTACCTCGTAAGTCCCCGATCCCATCATCCAGCTCCCTCCTCACGCCGCCCCAGGACTCGGACACCGCCCTCTTCCACAACTACGCCAACGAGACAGACTCCACCAACACCGGCCGCTCCTTCCTCGACGCCTCCTCCACCTCCCTCCTCGCCAGCACCGTCTACCGCCTCGCCCTCCTCCAGGGCATCCACACCCACGTCCCCGACGCCGAAAAGTCCCGCAAGGCCCTCTCCGCCTCCGCCTCCTCCAACGGCGTCCCCTCCTTCTCCAGCTGGGGCACCGGCGACGGCGTCGGGCCCGCCACGTCTTTCACCGCGACACACCCGTCCTCCGTCTCTGCATCATCACTCTCTTCCTCCACCGCCACCTCGAGCTACAGCCTGCCTACGCCGAGCGCCGCCGTCGGCGCGGACCTCTCCCATTTCTCCCCCCAGATGTGGCTCACCCCCGTCGTCGACCCGTACAACTGGGCTGCCCAGGGCGGGAGCTCCCCCGAGGGCCAGGCCTTCGTCGTCGAGATGTACGCTGCCTACCGCGATTGGGTCGAGGTCGGCGCGCCGGGCATCAACGCTGCGGTGCGCCTTGGGCCCGGCGCCCCTGTGTGGAGCGTCGCTGTCGCGGGTATCATGGCGGTGGCGATGCTCGTTTGCTGAGTGAGGGAATCTTGCCTTTCTGCTTCCCATGTGTCATTTCTTGGTACTACTTACACTGTCGATAGTTGAAAGTTAGACTACATCCCGTTGATGTAAGAGTATGTGTTTTCTGATTCCTTGCCAATGCCGGATTTAGTTCTCTCCTGCAACATCTCAATCGCCCCCTCTGCTGCCAGCGGTGCATCACGAGCGAGGGAGATTTGCGGTGTCGCCGTGTGCGAAACGCATACACACTGTTAGTTCAATGTGTGAGACGACGGGAGCCTCTACATGTATTCAACCATCGTAAGGTCATACGACGGATTGCTTTACAAACTCGATCAAAGCTCTGGTTACGGACATCGTGAGCATCCCACAACACCAAAAGCCAACAATGTCCCTACCTCGTAGGCCGCCCAGTAAGGCCCTTTCCTTGGTACTCGTTCCCGCGAGAGGTCTGTTGCGGATTAGCACCAAGTCGTAATCACGTATATGCGACTGACCTCCATGGTGCCCGCGATATCCAAGTGTGCCCACCGCACGTCTGGCTCGCCGCTGTTTGGTTCTGATGGATCGACACCCTCGACGAACGACTTCAGGAACAGCGCGGCAGTGCAGCTACCTGCAGAGCGTCCGCCGATCTGCGAGCCGCAAAGTAAGCCAGGTGACGTCAGCAGGCTGCTGTCAGGACGCGAAGGTACCAACGTACGTTACAAAGGTCGGCGTTCGAGCTGGTGATCTGAGGCGCGTATGCATCCGAGAGGGGCATACGCCAGAACAGGTCATGTTCCATCTTCCCGGCTTTGTCGAGGTCTTGCCACAATGTGTCAGAGTTCTACAGCCGAGCGCATGTGATGAGCCGATATAGACTCCCAGCGATAGGTAACGCATACGCACCGTGAAGACACCTGTGTAGACTTCGCCGAGTGCGACCATCATCGCCCTTTCGACACGCTCAGCTCCAGACGCGCACTGTGTAAGCACGCTGACTCACCCAGTGAGCGTTGCGACGTCCACGACGGAGTGAGGCCTGTAGGCCGTCGTACCGTAGTACAAGGCATCTGGCATTCTGGTTAGCCTCAGCGAGAGGTGTACCTGAAATACGGCGCGCACCAGCCAGGATGAGCCTGCCTTCCGCGTCCGTGTTATCGATCTGCACGGACTTGCCGTTCATCGCGTACACACTTTGCCTGTTAGTATCGGGATTCAGTGCCCGCTCAGTTGAAGAACTCACATATCGCCAGGCTTGTTAGCGGAGGGGCCTGGCATGTTCTCCGTGAGAGGGCAGAGAACGACGAGGTTGACTCTGGCACTATAGGTGAGCTACTGACACGTAGTTAGATATACGACGCAGACATACGGAAGCTTCAATTGAGCAACAGCCAGTGCAGCCGAGCAAACTGCAGCAGCTCCGCCTGTAACACGATCATGTCAGTCTGATGCATAGGTAACGGCCACAATACACTCACCCATATCACCACGCATAAGCTCCATGCCCTGTGAACAGAAGCACATGTTGATATACCTCCCGAGCCCACTTAGTGAATAGCACGTACGGCAGCCGGCTTGATCGAAATCCCTCCCGTGTCGAAGGTTACGCCTTTGCCAACAAACATGAGCGGTTGCGCATCACTCTCAGCTCCCTTGTAATGGCTGCAGTACCGAGTCAGCCCTCGTAGCCGTGCGATCAAAGATAGGATGAGAGCACTCACATCTCAAGGAACCTGCAAGGCTCAGAGGAACCTTTCGCAACCGACAGAAACGTTCGCTGGGACCAGAAAGTGCAGTATAGACGGACGACACGAGGTAACAACTGAGGCTTCTGTTCCCTCTATATCAATGGCTGCACTCACCATGCCCTTCTCGGAAGCCCACTCTATCGAATTCAAACTATATCAGAGCCATATTTCCAGGGGAGGGTGAATCGCTGCGGTGAATGAACCGAGTCAAGCAGCTCGAACACCGCGTCGCGTTAGACTGACCTTGGTCGCGTACATGTATCTCAACGTTCGGAAGCCCCGTAAATTCGGCTCGAACACGTTCTGTGAAGGCCTGACGATATCTTGTCGATATAACACTGCAAGAAACGTCACAAAAACAACAATCGGGTACTCACTGTAGGCGTCATCATGTTCCCTGGTAGCTCAGCCAGCTAGCCGCGTTATGAGCCAGGTTCAGCTCGCACCGAGCACTCGAGACAGTTCACTTACCGTCCGAGCAAGATTTTGTGCACGCGCATATATGACGCCCTCATCCCATGCCTTTGCATCTCCTTCTGCGAGCGATCGAAGGTCTAGCTTCTCCGGCAGCGGGTCAGTGTTCCGAGGGTCGAACCGTGATGGAGGCTTGGTCTTGAGGGTGAAGTCATACAGCGCCAGATGTGCCGCAACGGCTACGTTCGGGATGGTGTATGAGCAAACAGGGTGGATGCTAGACGAGAAAAACGCACCTGCGGCATGCGGGTCTGCGCTCGCATCCACGAGCACCTTCTCGCCATCTACGCCGTCGCCGAAAGCCTTGACGGCCTTCACTGCACTCCCGACTGCCCGTCTGACGACCTCCCTCCGCTCCTCACCGGTTTTCGTTGCCCACTTGTCCCCGAGGCTCGTCAGCGTTGTGACGTCTTTGCCTTGTGTACCACGCGGGGTGTCATAGAAAATACGGGTGGTTCCTGCCTTGGCTGACTTCTTGTCTTTGGATGCAGGCACAGACTTCCAGAGTGCCGAAGCATCGACATCAGCGACGTCGGACGATGGTGACTGCGGATCGACCGGAAGGACGTAGACGGCTGAGCGAGAATGAGTGGTGGAGAATGCGCGCCGGGGTAGGGAAGAGGAGCGTGCGAGGAAGCGGGTACCACGGCGGGCTAGCATGATAGCTCAGAGTAGGAGGTGTGTGTGAGAGTAGCGCGACAATTCTGCCTGGGGGTAGCGGCTCGGTGGCAGGACGGAGTCGTGTGAGACGCGTCGACGCGAACACTCGGATTACGGGGTGCCCTCGTGACCGTGCGTTTGCAGCGTATGTCAGATGTCTCGACATCGAACAGGTCTCTGCAAGATCTCTGTCCAGTGTTCAGACGACACCGTACAACAAGCGGGAAAAACTACATTCGTTAGAATGAACTACAATAACGATAAGTACAGAATACGAGCAAGTCCTACAATATATCGATCCCGATTCCCATCCAGTACTATGCTCAACTGCAATGAGAAACAAATAGTGAGTGTGCCGTGCCGACCTCAACAACTATCGTACAATCCAACAGGTGTGATTCATTCCGTCAGCTATCATGCCCCACCTTCTCCGTCGAAGGGTTCCCCATGAAGGCTCTAGCTTCTGCAGGGATACCAATGCCGTGGATGTGGTATTGCTCGCCGACGAGCTCCTTCGCGGCCACCATCAGCTTGTCAAGTCGGAGAATGATACCAAACGCAGTGGTCACTCCGACTGCGAAAGATCTGTGCACTTCAAGTCAACGACCTGCCAGAAAACACGGTGCCGGAACAGCTTACAAGTACTGCTCATTTTCCAAAGTGTCGATGGTCATCGTCCGTGGCAAGCCATAGTCGTCGTCTTCCTCTTGCCGAATGACGTTCAGACCGTGCGTGTAGACCATGAAGCGATCAATGAGCGGGCACGGAGTGACTTGAGGAAGAGGCGTTCCTGTCCGTAGTGCCGTGGAGATCATACCTGTCATGCGGTCAGTCACCGTGGTTTACGAGGGGTGTACAGACCACGTACTGATCACCGCAAGCACGTCACCCTGAAAGTCGGCATCGAGCAGACGAGTTCGTCGGAGGAACGCTCGGGACCAAGCCGGGTCGAGATGTTCGACGACAGACATGAGGTGCGAGAGCAAGAACGCGATTTGCCTGTATGCCGTTCAGCCGATGTTCGAACATCAGACAGCAAAGAAACGGGCTTACATCTGTAGCTCTAGGATACGCTGGTACCGATCTGCTGGCCATTTGCCTCGAAGGGAGAACTACAAAGATGCCCAGAGAGTGAGACATCAAGCGTCCCATAGAACATGTCGAAAGCGTACCTCGTAGATGATGTTCGTCTTCAACATCACCGACCGCCTCAGCTTCATCCTGATCGCAATCAGCGCCTGCACAATCTCCCCGCGATTGACCCCATGCCGTCCCCTCGTATTCGCAAAGCTGACGATAGAACAATAAACGCTCCCAAGCTCCGCCGTGGTCGTGCTGAGCATCGTGCGCTGGTATTTGCGCAGCGTGGTGCTCGGCGGGAGCAGGCTGAAGATGAACGCGGCCGTGACACCCGCGGTGACGAGCACGAACCGGCGCCACGCGAGCGCCCAGCCGTAGAAGTGGAAGATCGCCGCAAAGTGCGAGTTCTGCCACGAGAACCCGAGCACGAGCGACGCGGTCACGAAGAAGATGATGTTCGACATCGGCGGGCCCGGCCAGTACAGCCGGCCGTAGTAGAAGAACGGCGCGCAGAACGCGACCGCGGCGGTGTACCCGTACGCATTCCCGATGCCCTTCTGTGCCGCGATGTACCAGATGACCATGCCCGTGACACCACCGAATAGCGTGCATAGCAGACGAGCGACCAGCGCGAACGTTGTGTCGCCCCTGAAGCGCGCAAGAGTGAGCTGGCCCATGAAGATACCCCATACGAACCGCTCCTCGTATGCGAAGTGCGCGGTGTGTTTGAGGAAGTTGGGGATACAGAGGAGCACGGTGAGCGCGCCTGCCTTCAGAGCGAAGAGCATGTTACCGCCCGTGAGACCCATGAGGATGGTATGGAACCATGACATGACGTGCTCAAAGAGCGTGCTCGGCGGCAGCGCATCAGGGTCTCGCCGGGACGGTTGGCCCAAGTCTTCGTCCCAGTCGGTCTGCATACCAGGGATAGCATCTACGAAACATGCACGTTAGCCTCGAGTTCTGATTATGACGCCTCCGGTTGGCGCACCAGGGTCCTCGTCATCATTGCCTTCCATCTCCGTGGTTGTGTCGTACTGCGTCCCGCCCCAGTTCAAGAAGACTTTCTTGAGGTTGGCGGGCATAAATGGACCCCACAGACGCGGCTTCTTCTTGTTCTCCTCGAGCGACATGATCGCGTCGATCTAGAGCAGTTCCAAGTGAGCGCTGTGTATAATCTCGGGCTACTAGCACGACGTACCATTTCGATGACCACCGAGGCAAACTGGATGAGGTGATACTGGTACACGTAACAATGGAAGAGATACCGATGTGGAGGGGGCTCCGCCGTCGGATTCGGTGATCCAACATGGCCGAGATCAAAGGCCGACCTGTAGGGATCGAGCACTTTATGTCTGTACAGAGCAATCAGCATTGTGCCACACTCCGCCGCCATCAAGACGCACCTATACTCCTTCCTGAACATCCCCAACGCGCTATCCACCTTATACCTCACATCCGCCATTCTTCCCAGCCTCTCCGCCCTCCTCTGCTCCGCCGTCTTCCTGCTCTCGAGCCACCCGCTCCGGACGCCGGCGACCCACCCCCTCGCCTCGCGCACCGCGTCCGCACACGCGTCCAACAGGTGCTCGCAGCTCTCGCCGAGCAGCACTACGAACGTCTCCGTCGCTTCGGGGCTGTCTGGGTGGCTCAGCCGGGTCGCCTCGAGCGCAAGGTAGCGCTGGCTCTCGAACACCGCGACGGCCGACTCGTTCGCGGGCATCGCGGTCGGGTGCGGGACGGAGAGCGAGTGGGCGAGGTGCAGCAGCGAGAAGTGCAGCCGCTGGTTCTGGCTGTCCTCTTCGTGCTCGGGCTTGCGCAGCCGGAGGTGCAGGTGCCGGCTGATAGTCAGCCGCAGAGAGGACATCGACCCGCTCGCGTTGTTATGTGACCGGCCGACGCGGTGGCGGAGACGTCCGCGCTCGTTTGTGTCTCCTGCGGCGGGGCTGGGAGTCTCAGGACGTGACGGTGGTGGACTACGACCCCAGGCAACAGAGTCGGGATCAGACCTTGGGTCCGGCGAGTGAGGCCCGATCGTTGGGGTGCCTGGGTGCGAGAAGGACTGTCTACGAGACATGACGGGAGTCATGACGGGCGTACTTGGTTTACTAGGCAGGGGCGTGACAGGGAACCGCTCGCGCGTCGGCTCAATGAGCGTGAAGAAGATTCCGAGTCCGTTTGCGCGCACGATGAGGCGGCGTCCGAACTCCTGCATGCGCCCGACGTCGCTGGGCGCGAACCGCCCAAAGACGATGTCGTTCTTGACGAGACGTAGGGCAGCAGCGGCGGGACCGAGCCCGCCCTCTGCCTTTGTCACGAGACCGGAGATCTTCTTGGCGGTCGCAGAGAAGTCGGAGCCAGAGGGAGAAAGCTTGAAGATGGAGCGATGTTCGCGAATGGCAGCCTCGAGTGGTTCTAGAGAGCGCGCGAGAGCACTCGTATATTGTGCGGTGATCGTGCTTGGGAAGATAGTCGCGCTGGCCAGAATACAAAGGCCGGCATGAAGGACGAGGGGAAGGACGATTACCTTGCCGATGGTGTAGTATGGGTAGGGGAAGAGGACTGCGGTGACGAAGGATATGTCGATGGTGATGGCACCGAAGACAGAAGGAAAGGCGTAGGGACCGGGTCCCTTCTTGGCCTTGATGAAAAGGAAGAAGGCCACGCCGAGGAAGACCCAGACGGCGCAGATGACGGTTGGTCCGGCCTCGATGTACTGTCCGGAGAGGACCTCGGCTAGTGTGACGTTGTAGTCGGTGTGATGGCGGGCGAGATGGGCGAAGAATATGCCAAATGCAGACCATCTGTATACATGTTAGAAGGAGACGCAAAGCTTGTGACGGTGATCGACGTACGCCCAACCGATGGTCACGAAGAGAGCGAAGATGAGCTCGCGTTCTAGGACGGAGATGAACGGATCGGCGGGTGGATCGAAAAGGGCAGCTATAGAGAACGTGAGTTGGAGAAGAGGAGGAACGCGGCTGCGACGCACAGACGAGAAGCAAGAATGTAGCCTGCGACGAACGTATATCAAGACATGAATCGCTAGATGGATGGGGAGGCACTCACCTGGCCAGTGACATCCTCGACTGGACTGAGGACCATGAATACGAGAGAGACAAAGACCATGACAGAGCAGCGGATGACAGGCTTGATCTTGGACCAGGACCAGTTGGCAGGGATCCATGCAAGATCGAGAGGAAAGTACTTGACTGCCGTTTGGCGAAGGTTGGTCATGAACTGGCGGCAAGATCGCTTTTCATGGCGCTCGGGGCGCTGCTCTGTGTCGCTGGGCGAAGAGCGACCTTGGGAACCCCCGGGGCCCCAGGAGGGCGTCTCGATGCGGACATGGCGGAGAGGCGGGGCATCGCGGGGCCCGTGGTAGGAGCCGTATGGGGGCTCGTCGTCGTCGTCGTCGCCGAGACGGGGGTCGTAGCGGAGGTTGGCACGCCAGCTGATGTCGAGGACGTCGGGATATTGAGAATGAAGAGGGAGAGACGGCGGAGGCATGGCGGAGAGGGAGGTACTCACGTGCGGGAGAGGGGCACGCCCTCCGAGTCGCCAGACGCAGCGGAGGGGGGCTCTGCGAAGTGGACGCGCTCGGACTGGGGGCGGTCGGAGTCGGCGGGGTCGTCGTCCTGGGCGGCGTCGGGCGAGGGGGCGGTGTCGTGGGGAGAATGGGCTGCAGCGGGCGGGGCTGTTATATGGGCGGCGGACATGACGAGGAGAGGAGCGGGGAGCGCGCAGAGACCGGGGTGCGCTGTGCTCGTCGACGTGCCGGGTGATGGGAAAGAAGACTTACGCGGACCGCGACATGCACCCGCTCGACGGCGCACCAGCAGACGCGGGGGCGGTGGCTAAGAATAGCTGCGCGTCGATCAACACGCAGCACGTGCGTCGCTCTTCCTCTCCCGTCGGCCATGGACGACCCAAGCCCGCCGCCTGCCCCCGCCCCCGCAGCGCCCTCCCCGCCCCCGCCGCCCCCCGCCGCCGCAGGCTCCCCCACCGACTTCCTCAAGGGCGTCGTCGGCAAACGCGTCGTCGTCCGCCTCACCTCGGGCGTCGACTACCGCGGTGCGTCCCGTCTGATCTCCATCACCACCCCGCGTCGCTCACCTCCGGACAGGCGTGCTTTCGTGCCTCGATGGGTACATGAACATCGCCCTCGAGCAGACCGAGGAGCACGTCGGCGGCACCCTCACCAATCGCTATGGCGATGCATTCATCCGCGGCAACAACGGTCCGTCTTCCTCCCCGCACGCCGTCTCCCTCGCTCACCCCACGCCCGCAGTCCTCTACATATCCGCCGCAGAGCCGCTCTGAGGTGCCCCAAAAGGCTTCATCCATCATCGCTCGGGGAATCGGGACAGCAGAGACGCATCAATTGTATTTCATCCATGTATCATCGCACGCTTGCGCATCGACCTCGAGTGCAGTACTCAATTACGCTAATTCTCTTCATCAGACCCCGAGTCGTTGATGCCGTGCGTCCCTGACATTCACAATGACACTCGTCGTTTCTCCTGTCCAACACTGCCTCGGAACTACGCGCCGCTCTTTCAGAGGTACGCTTGCTTCGTCACCGTGTCGATGTCATTGAGTGGAATGCACGGATGCGCGGTAAGCGTGGTCTGAGCAGCGGAGGTACCGTATGCGCCGTTGATGTTTTTCGCTCGTCAATGGGATGCTTCTGCACGACGACTCAGCAATGGCGTCCGCCGGGGAACACTCGAGCACGTGCTCAACGCGTCGCGCGGCGGACGGCGCGCGATGGAGCGACGTCATGGGCGGCCCCGCAGGCACAGCGGTGGCGGCAGGTGGCGGCCCCGTCATTGCCGTTCCTGGCCAGTTCGTTCAGCTCTCCCCGCCGCCCCACTCATCCTCCTCACTCTCAACCACGACCTTCACCATCCCAGCCTCGACGACCTCGCTCTCTAGCACATCATGGACGGCGTCCCCGCACACCAACCCGAAGACGCCCCGCCGGCCTACACACAAGTCCCCATCCACGTCGACCCCAAGCCCGAAGCCCCGCTGGCCACCGCGCCCGACGGCAACCCCGTCCTCGAGTCCGAGGCCAACATCGTCGCAC
Source organism: Rhodofomes roseus (assembly GCF_022264815.1). Classification (NCBI taxonomy): domain Eukaryota; kingdom Fungi; phylum Basidiomycota; class Agaricomycetes; order Polyporales; family Fomitopsidaceae; genus Rhodofomes; species Rhodofomes roseus. The sequence continues at coordinate 66,798 of NW_025953002.1, read as the reverse complement.
ACACCGTCGAGCTGCCCCCGGACGACGACTCCAGCGCGGACGCCCGTCTCGACCTCAAGGACCCCGACGTGAAGGACATTGGGTGGAACAAGGACATGGCACACCTCCCTCCGACCATCATGCATGGGCTGTCCAACGAGGACTTGTTTCTCCTCGTCCGGAGGTTCAACAAGGTCCGTAACCCCTCGCCGTCGGTTTCGCGTGCTGACCGCCCCTCTAGCAAATCTACCACGTCAAGACGGTTCCGGAGCCCCCGCTCGGCCAGCTCGACCTCGACATATCCGAGAACGAGGAGTTCTCGCCTGACAAGCTCCGCGCCCACCTCGAGCGTCTGTACATGACCGTCGTATGTACCCACCTTCCGGCTCGTATGCTCAACAAACTCAGCAGACCTCGTCAGATCATCAATATCGCCGGCTCCGGCAAGCACATCGCGCGAATCCGTTCCTGGAATGAGCCACGGAGGACAGCGGGCTTTTGCGCCGTGCGCCTCTATCCCCTTGTACTCTGTTCCTATGTACTGACAATCCCTCGCAGGCCTACTTCATCGCGTGGTGGAGCAATCTCCTCGGCGCGCTCATTTGTACGACTCTCATCGTTCTCATCCTCCATCCTCCATCCCGCAAATGGCTATTCCCGCCCGCCCCGCTCGCCGCCGTCAGTGCCACAAGCGGCAACCTCCAGGTCCCTCGCGCAGGCACCATCGGCAGCAAGGACAGTCTTTCGGGCGCACCCGAGGCACACAAGGGCGAAGCCGTCGAGCAGGAGGCGAACAACTTCGTCTCCGGCGTAGGCTCGTTGGCCCTTGCAACCGCAACGGGCCAGCAGATTGCCCCCAACGCAAATCCCGACGACGTCCCCGACGAGAAGCTCGAACAAGCGGAGCAAGAAGACAACGGCGTCGCGGGTGCGTTGCCGGACCCGACGCAGATCGCCGCAGCGACGATGGACGCGAAGCACGTCGCGCACGGCTCCAGGACCGACGGCAAGCACGACGCGACCAAGCAGCACGTCGAGAGCGCCATGTGGGAGAAGGCCCGACCCATCATGCGTGCGCTCGCGGACCTCGTGGATACCTGGGAGCGGTTTGGAAAGTGAGTGCATCCGGGAATTCTCGCCACGACATATCTGAGCTTGCATCATAGCGTCTTGTCTCCCACCCCTCCCTTCTCGCACACTCCCCGCCTCCGGTTGGCTGCGATAATCATCCCTATACTCGTCGTGACCACCGCTGTCCCGGCCGCCCTTTTCGTGAAGGGAGGCTCGCTCGTGACGGGCTTCCTCATGTTCGGACAGCCTCTCATGACCCACGGCATTCACTGGCTGAACACCAACTACCCGAACTGGCCAGAGATGCTCGAGTTGCGAAGGTACGTCTCTGACGTGTGCGACGCACCTTCACTAACGTAGGCACAGGTCGATCCTCAAGGGCGTTCCGACCAACGCGCAGCTCACTCTCACGATACTGCGCATCGCGGAGGCGAGTCACACTCCACTCCCGCCGCCGCCGTCTATGAGTGTGCCGACGGAGGAGCCCAAGTCGCATCCCGACGGCGCAAAGGCCGAAGTTGCAGAGTACGCCGACAATCACCTCGACTTCGACACGTCGAATTATGAAATTGAAGGTGCTAACAGGGCTGAACACGCGAGCGACCACGCCGAGCACGACGGCAAACACAAGGCGAGCAAACTCGCAAAGCTCGTCAAGGGCTCCGCAAAGGCGACTGTCAACAGCGCGATCGGCGTCGACCACCTCAAGGCGAAGCTCGGTTCGGGCGCAGCGAAACGGCGCCTGGGTGCTGTTCCCAGCGATAGCCCGGACGTTACCATCGACGGTCCGACTGGTAGTCGCGTGGGCCTCGGAGACGGGCCTACAACCTATGCGGCGCGGTACCACGGCAAGCGAGGCTACGTTGTGCTCGTGACAGGTGCCGCGACGCCTTGCGTGTCGTTCGTCTGGGAAAAGGACCTCTCGAAGAACCTCGCCAGCTATGCCAAGGCGGCCGCAGCAAAGGCGAAGGGTGAGAGCGAACCGGAGGCACCGCCCGCGGTGTTCGCGATCCCGCTTGCAGAGATCCTCGGTCTGCGGAAGGTGGGCGGGTATGGCTGGAAGGGTAAGATGATCATTGGGTTCACCTTGCAGCGGGAGGTGGTGGATGGCCTCGGGATCGAGGACAAGGATGGTAAGACACACTTCCTGACTGCAATCAAGGGGCGAGATGAGCTCTTCAACCGGCTGATTGCTATTGGTGGACACAAGTGGGAGCAGCTGTAGTGTGTCTGATGTTGCATGCATGTATACATTTTATAGTAGTAAAGGTTGATTGATGTGAGGGCTCGTACAAAATACAAGTGGCAGAGGTGCATGACATGAGTTGACATCTCACATCCTGAGATTGTGAGGATCCCTAAGATGCCAATAGGGAAATGTTGTTGCTGTAGAAGTGGGCTGTGTAGTGTTCTGTGGGTAGTCACACAGGTCCTTGTTTGTCTTGTTCTAATTGTATATGCTCTCTGTGGTACCCTGGTTTGCTGATACGTTGCTGATGTGCGGCTCAGTGCCAGTGTACTGGGAACAAACAATTTCCAGGCCCTATATGCTGTGTAGCATGTAGTGGATTGTGTTGAATCAATCAGGTTCTAGTCCCCCATTTGCCACAGGGGGTTTTAGTGGGTATGGCTGGGTCGGTTCATGCTGTGCGAGTCCCACACTACTTCTAGAAGCTGGTGTGCAGCCAGGGTTCTGGAAGTATGCATCAGTGCATTTCCTCCTTTGGTTGGGGTTCAAAAGCTACAGGTTTTAATCCTTGTTCCCCAGTGGCTCCAAAGAGATGACTTGTTATTTGCCAAGGGGCAGCGCCACCAGTGCAGAATGCTCCACCAAAAAAAAGGAGTGGCACAGAGCAAATTGCAACTGAACATGTAGCAGTTTGAATTGTAGTGTAGAGTATAGTATTGCATAGCAAGCAACATGGCAGACATGGAATATAAGAGCCAGCAAGGCTATTGTGACTTCAAGTTCCATTCCCTCCCTTTGACTTTTCTCAGGCTTCCTTGCTGACACACTTGCCTCTCAATCCCTTCTTCACTGCCATTGGGTGCCACCATTAACTTACACTTGCTTACCTCTCTATTCCTCGGGAAACTAGTGCTCTCAGTGCTAAACATTGATTACATACAGTGACTGTGATCAGAGTCATTACTCATGTTGCTCCAATCACTAATGCTCTACTGAGAGCTCTTGAAATCAGTGAATTGTTGGGACACATCTGTTGACTTGGGCATATAGCAACTTGTTTGCTTGTTTGGTAGGAGACATGAATTTTGTTGTACCCTACTGTCACTAACCTCTGACTGTTATATATACCTAAGATCAAGTCGTTTAAGCCACAAAGTTTGTCAAAGTGGCTAGGCTGCCACATCACCACAATAATGACCTCTTTTGTGAAGTCATTGCTTATCACTTTGGGAGTGCAGGTCAGGTGATCAGGGTGACTGCACTGGTCTACAAATATACTTGGCCAGACTTGCAAGTCAAGGCTGGACCAAGACTGTTAGATGAGTTTGTGGACAGTCAACTGGATGAGTACAGAACATTGTTTTACTGAAGGTTCTGGAACTTATTGTAAATGTATTTAAAGCCTGTTGTATTGGACAACAGAATAACACACTCTTGAACTCCAATTTATTGGTGTGAGCCACTGGACAACACAAGAATTGTACCTATAGCTGCACATTATGCTGATCTAAGTCTTGACTCTTCTGTAGTATAGCCTTGGGGTCAGTTGAGTGTAAGTGTACACTGTAAGTTAGAATAATGAGTGTGCCCTAGTGGCATTCCTGTACAAATAGTCATCTTGGTAAAGTTCAAAAGTAGGATTATCTTGTTGTCTAGAGGTTTGATACTAAGATTAAATAAGAAGGTTAGTCAATTGAGAACAAACATTTTCTCAACAAGGCAGCAAGCCCTGAGTGGCTCTGACTCACTGAATTGAAGGACTAAAGTATACTCACTGAGTTCATCAAGATAAGTCAGTTCAACTTATAGTGAAGGGTGCTGTAACAAATGTTGAATAACTAACCAGCCAGTCATTACTCCATTAGTATTTGGTAGTTTAGCAACCCTAGTCCATAACAGCTCCATGGGATTGCTGGACCAGCACAGAGTCTGTTGTCAAGGATGTTGCTGTCCACACATATGGCAATGTTGTGGAGACATTGGCAAGGGAGACTCATTGGGCACTCCTTGAAGCATCTACAAGCACTGCACAAGCACTGCAAGGCTTGACAGTGCACATGGCCAGGAGTACCATAGTTTGTCTGGTCCAATTCAACAAAGATATTCAGTGCAGCTGGTGTATCAGGGTATGTGCAATAATCACTGAACTGCTGTGATACTGAAGTTCACTGTTAATGCATCTTCAGATCCCTCACCACACAAGCAGTCCATATTGACTTACTGGAGACCCTCCTCTGTGTTAAGGCCTTTGATCCTGTGCTTTCTTGCTGGGTTGTCACCACTGTTGGCAACAGGTTTGGTTCTTTCAAGGCCAAGTTTCTCCTTTGTGCATGGGCCCCAAACTGCAAGCTTACCAAGCTGACTGTCCAGGGCTTGCAGGGCATCTTGAGCACCTGTACAGTATCTGCTGCTTGACTGCTAGTTTGTACAAGCACAACCACCTTGTTGCTAATTGCTCCATCCAGCAGTACATGGGTGCACCTGCTGAATCTGAAATTGGTGTCCATTGATATTGTGTAGCATGAGACAAGGCAACAAGGCAGCATGACCAGAGTAGGTTTTGGTTCAATGAGAGCTTGGAGTCTTTGTAGGGGTCGGGAGTGGTTCAGGAGCAAGCCACTATGTAGACATTCAACTTGCTCATTTGTCAGAGGCTTTTTCCCTTCTGCAGTGAGCGCATCTGCAGGCTGCAAGCACAAACACAAACCTGAAAGCAATGTGTCAAGGAAACATCTGCCAGTAGCGGGAGATGCAGGAAAAGGGAAGACACACAAGGTGGTGGAGACCAATGTTGAGGGGCTAGGTGATCACATGTGGGAGGTGCTCAATGACAGAATATTGCTGCAGTACTAGATCTATGTTACACATTACACATTACATGCACCATATTGCAGAAGTACCCAATTTGTTACCCCAACCACTGCACTGGATTGCCTAGCACGATCATTAACCACAGGTGTTGTCACCACATGTGGAAGCAGTTGGAAGGTCCTTGTTAAAAAGGCACAGTTAACTCATTGTCACTGTGCAACTGCCCAGTCTTGCTCTGCACATTGTACATATCCCCAGAAGCCGCTTCCCCTGCAGATACCAATGTTCGTTCAGATTGATTTCAATGACCATGCACTCCAGTCGTCACTCTTCCGCCCATGTGAACTGGTGCGGCATGGGCCTAGAGAGCCTCTTGCAATCTCGCTTGCCAGGGTGGTGCACATGCAGGCGTGACCACACGGCCAAACTGCAGTTTCTAATGGACATCATTGAGGAGATTGAAGCCTCAGGCAAGTAGGAACACAACCAGCCACAGAAGCTTCCCCAAGTAAGTCTTCACTAACATGAATTGGAGTTGACATGTCCAGTAGCTTACTCCTCCATAAGTGGTTCAAGAACCATTGAGCACACTAAACCAGTTGTGGCAACACACACGTGATGGGCACAATGGCTGGAATGGTGTGACCCAGTATGGGCAAATTGATGGAGTCTGCTCAGGTTCAGCTCCATGAGCGGCCCATATGTAATATCCCTCGTCAACCATTGTTGGTAATCCACTAGACTTTGACACTGGCTGCATGTTCTTTTTTGCAGTCCTCTGCAAGGCCTCAGAAATCTTGTGCATGCCTTTGAGGCCTTGTGGGATGGGACGTTTGCCGGTAGCAGGGGCTTGGGATGACGGACCAGGGGAGGACTCCTGTACAGCCCAAACTTTGCAGTATAGACCTTCATCTGAATGTACGTTGTCAGCAATGTAAATGCCTTGTAAGAAGGTAAGAAGGGGATTGTACAGTGTACCTTCTTCTTGATCAATTTCTGGGCCTTCTGGAGGTAGAAGTTGTCCCAGTATTCCTTGATGTGATCAAGTCTGTACTTGGGGTGGACAACTTTGTTATGGTGAGACGTTGTGCTCAAATCTGGTCAAGTTCACTTACGCATGCACAGCACATAGCTGTCAGTCTCATCCATAATAGTGTAGTACTTCATTGCCACGGCTAGAGCTGCCTCTATAGCTCCATGGAAACGAGACATGTTGTCCATGGTCAGGACGGCCTCCCACTCTGACTGAAATATCTCAAACACAGGGATGACGTCCGCTAGTAGACGCAAGTCATCCCTAGCCAGAGTCAGGGACACCTTCATTGGGACCTGAAACCATGATTGCAACATACACATTTCATAAGCAAATATCATATTCAAGTACATGCGTGATTAGCCACCTTGAGGAGCGACACAATGGCTGCAAGATCATTCTCCTGAGATTTGGTCAGCTCTGGGTACATTGCTGCAAATTCATTGCTCCGCATGGGGAACTGATGGTATGCCTGTCACACAATATCAGACAAGGGGTTCTGGAGAGTGAAGGCTAAGGCTTACCAGCTTCATCTCCAGAAAACACATGATCATGTTGTATGTACTGTTCCACCAGGTACGGACATCAAGGATGAGCTGGACCTCACGGAGATGGGGGAGGAACACCCCTGAGGTGTTACCCGTGCAGATGGTTTAGTCCCAAGTGTCCCTGTCATGGTATGACATGGAGGCCCCACATTTTTGCCTTGTTTTATCCTATTTTTGCTCATTTTCTATGGACTTGTATGGTATGCTGTACGATAGACTTTGCCTGGAATGGCTTTCTGACTAGTCATGTGATACACCATGTGCTAGGGTTTGTCTTATGACTTGTTCATCATGTGGTCTTGCTTATCATGTGCCCTGTGGCAGCGCCTAGCCACCTGACTTGTTCTGACTCATACGTACACATGACCTCAGTTCTTGGATCCAGCATAGGTAGACCTGCCCTAAACCTAGCCAGTATATATAGTGCCCTGTATGCTGCCTAGCACTCCAGCTCGTCCTCTTGGAGTTGCTAGGTAAGCACTTCACATTGTAGGTCGTCTTTGTCAGTTCATTTGATTTTATCTCAATTCACTTATGAATGATGCTTTGCTTGGATTCAATTTATTAGTCAATGACACATGCTTATCTTTGTACCTCTTCAGAGCCATGCTTATGTGTGTCTGGCACCATAATAGTACAGTGGATCATCCACCATCTGAGTGCACTGAGTGTTACGCGACGGGTAGGAGCGGGACAATGATGAAGGCGATAGCCAATACGAGAACAAACTTCTACTGAAGACGCTGCCTTTAACAAGGGCTTACTCTCGTCTAGAGTCTGGATCCGTCGGGGCGTTCAAGAGGACTAGCCGTGCTGGCTTCCTCAAAGGCTCCTGGTCGGTCAGGCCTATCCGAGCTTGGTTGTCACCTGCCGCTAGGGCGTAGGGGAAGTGGGCAAGCGAAGGAGATAGGATTCAAGAGTTAACCAGGTCAAACGTGAAGTTCGACCACTACTGTACAACGAGTTTAAATACAAGAGATAGTGCGATCAGCGCGGAGAGATACGTAAGCAAATCACTGGGGCAGTGTCCGGTAGCGTATGGTACAGATGGCGGCTCACGGCTACAAGTGGCCGCCCGAGATAGATAATCACCGCACGGGGTGATGAGGATGGTAGGAATGATGCAGATCATACTGATGAGATGCGAAAGGACTAACCGTTCCGTAACACTGAGTCACACTTGAGTCTCACTTATGTGCCTTCAGAGATGTATTAGTATGTACTTATCTATACTTGGCACAAATTAATGCTCAAGTGGGTACTCATCTATGATCAGACCTGACTTGAGTATTACTCAAGGTCCATGCTTAGTGCTACTTGAGTGTGCTTATTCCCCACTTAATCTCACTGGTGCACTGCAGACTCATCCATACTGTGCATATCCATAGTGCTGATCTCATAGTATTGAACATGTACTCAACACATGCTCAGTTTCTACTGACATACACTCAGTGCACACTTGATATACTCAGCCCATACTCAACATATGCTTAACCCTTACTTAGACTCAGTCCACACTCAGCTCATAATCTTTGTATACTTAGTCCTTACTAAACATGTACTCAGCCCATGCTCAGTCATACTGAACATGTACTTAGTGTATACTCAACATGTACTTAGCCCATACTCAACATGTGCTTGAGCTTTACTCAACCTATTCAGCCTGGCATGCTCAGCTCATATTCAACATGTACCTAGCCTATACTCAAGCTACCCAGTCCATGCTCAGTCATGCTGAACATGTACTTAGTGTTTACTCAACATGTACTCAGCCCATACTCAAGCTACACAGTCCATGCTCAGTGATACTCAACATGTACTTAAGCCATACTCAACATGTACTCAGTCATACTAAGCCATAATGAACATAGAGCATAGAGCATACAAGCATACTAACATACAGTGACCAGTCGACACTTCAAAGACCATCAAGAATGACATCCTCTATCCATTCATGTCAATCAACATGAACACATAGTATGATAATGAGACGAGACACATACTTTTGCTGAGCAGCGGCAGCCTGTGCCCGGGTTTTGAGAGGAGGAGTTCTGGACCGAGAATTGCGCACCCTGCGCTTCTTCCACTGGTTGCTACAGCCAACATCAGTCATATAGGCATAAGAGCTTATAACTTCGCACTTACCTCTGATCACCACCCTCCTGCTCATCCTCATCAACAGCCTGCTCAGCCTGTCGCTTTCCACATCGTCGAGGACGGGCAGACTCACCCGCATCTCCTCCCTCCTCCCCGTCCCCACCCTTGTCCCCGTCCCCATCCTCATCCTCATCCTTGTCCCCATCTCCATCCCTGCGATTGTCCCCGTCCCTCTCCTCATCCTCATCCTCATCTACGTCCCCGTTGTGGGCATGGCCCACGGTCTACGCACGGAATCGACAACATACGAACGCGTCAGGGCGAGAAATGGGATGGCAATACGGCGCAAGGCATCTCCGAGAAGTACGGACTTGGGGAACACAACACGAACGGGCCAAATACATTCCAACTAAGCCAAGCACACGGTTACAGAAGGTGCTACGGACGACTACATGGGGTCAGTTGAGCGAAGGGCTTGCGTTACGAACATTCCCTCCGTCCCCGTTCCTTCCGGACCCTCCAGCCTCTTGGTCAGCAGCAGCATCAGCAACGCTACGCGTGAAGCCCATGGGGCGTGGATTAAGAGCCATCGAACCCCTAGACGTGGCGAAGACTAAACGACGAGGAATTCCGGAATAATCGTCCGGAAGGTACAGCCCGTGTGACAGCGTCTTCGTCATTTATGCTGGGTTAATTCTAGTTCATTAGTGAACCTAATCAGGATTAAATCGAGTTGCTATGGAACTATAATCAAGTGTTCATACCCCTAATCATGGGCTTAAGCTGAGATGATTAGGGCCACTAATCCATGCTGCCATGGAACAACCAGATCAGACCATAATGGAACTCACTAACCTGGATTACTGGTCCAATCCTCAGCTAATCTCAGCTTGATCAAGACATGATCATGTTCAGCCAGTTCATGACTATTAATTCTAGCATGATCCCAGAGGTCAATCCTCATTATCATAGTCTGGATTAGGACATGATCATGTTCAGCCAGCTGATCACTCCTAATCCTAGCATGATCCCAGAGGTCAATCCTCATAATCATGGTTTGGATTAGGACTTGATCATGTTCAACCAGCTTATCATTCTTAATCCTAGCATGATCCCAGAAGGTGTATCCTCATAATCCATGGCATAACCTCAGTGTTAATCATGATACATGTACAATCCTAATCATGGTCATGGTTATCATGCTCTAATGTCACCATTAATCAAGGGCAGCTGATCATAATTATGGCATAATCTCAGTCATAATCCTGGCTGCAATCAAGGTAACCATGGCATGAACACCAAGTCATACATGTACATGTGCAAATGTGAATCATGTTCATAATCATCAAATCTTTATAGCTGAGATCACCACTGATCATATGGCCTACTCAGGATCAAGGCCATACAACCATAGCAAACTACTCACAACCCTAATATAGTTAATCCAGTCCTGATCCAGTACTAATCCAGTACTAATTCAGTCCTAATTCAGTCCTAATTCAGCCCCTATCATCGCTGTGAACAGCTGTAAACTCTAGCACTACACCACCAAACTCCCGCATAATCATCAGCCACATCACTAACCTGCACCTCATCCCACCCTAATCCTTTCTCTAACCACCGCAGCCAACACCCACTCGTCCCTATGCAAGCGACAAGACTCATCATCCAGTACAGCCCCTCACACCGATCATTTAGCTTTCTTTGTATACGCACGCTTGGAGCGTCTGTAATCAGGTCAGAAGAGCACACAGATGAAGTAGAAGCACCCCACGGTTTCGTCGTAGATTTCGCTCTTCCGGTCGCAAGATCGGCCTGGGTAGGCTTCTGTTTCGAGGAAGTGCTACGGGTCTGCCTGACGTTATTGGTAGAACTAAAAGTCGTGGTTAGAGAAGCAGTCATCCAATGATAACAATATACATACACAGTCGCCGCTTCGTGAGGTTGCACGGCCAATTTGCGTTTTTTCGCGCCACTTGCAACGCCTTCAACGTTTGATTTGACAGGGTCAACGTCTTCGTGATGCCTTCGCGAACGGCGTTGAGGCACTAGGGCGGCAGGTTGCACTTTGCAGGCTGTCAGCAGAGGTTACAGGCAAGTGATGAAACCCACCTGAGGATCCACCATCCCTCAACTGCTCGGGTTGGGCTTCGGACTGATCAACACGCCCACGAACCCCGTTGGGCCGGTTGCTGTCGTCGTGCTCACCAGCGACGCTCGCTGCATTGCCTACAACATCGCGGCCCTCGCCGCTGCGCATGGTATTGTTGTACTCACCATCGCCACGCCCACTGTTGTTCTCCTCGTCGCCGAGCCCCTCATGACCTGACTTCTCGCCGGTGATCATGTCGTCGCTACTGTCAGGCGCGCCGTCACCGCCTCCATCATCTTGGCCCTCTCCGGCATTACCGGCACCAACCCCCTCGCCATCCCCGCTGCCATCGCCTCCGTCCACATCACTTCCAGTACTTGCACCGCCATCGCGATGATCATCATTGACGTGAACCTCGCCGCGGTCGCCTCGCCCAGCTCCCCCTTCGCCTGCTCCGCGGCCCTCACGACCCTGGCCCCGGCCCATTACACGCGCACCCCCATTGACTTCGTTACACCCCTCCTTGTCACCCCCATCATCACCATCCTTCCCGTCTTCGTCGGCTGACACTGAGTCTTCAGGATTGACGTCGCGAAACGCAAACCCTTTTTTAGTTCCCTGCGTCGTCTTGATCTTTTCCCAGAGCATGAACACACGACCATGGGTGCCGGCATCATTGCTTGTGAAGTCGGGATTCGGCCACCCTCGCGTGACTAGCTCGTCCGCGATAATGTCGTTGGTAACCGCTTCCCTCTGTGCAAGCGTGCAGCATGCAAGGTCTTATATTATACCCCCTTCACCTAAGTCCAGGGGGGGTCAGCGTGCCCTCAGCTTGCCTTATATGGTAATTCCTTTTTGGGCCATTACCATATAAGGCAAGTGCTGACCTCGGGCCGCACCTGCATGTCTCAGGGGATCTTGCGCGGGCGCGCGAGATCCCCTGCGCACCTCTCAACACCAGTTATGTGGACTGCGTCAAGACCAACATCCAGTACTGAATGTCAGGGGTCTGTGCACTGGCGCGACATCCCCTGGGACATATGCCAGTCCCATGTGCCATGCACGCACCACGCACCATGTGTTAGGGGATCCTGCGCACCCACGCGAGATCCCCTAGAAAGGGTACGCGCGCACGACACATCCATGTACTCAAACATTGTACACATACAGTCTCCCAGGGGATACTGCGCACCCGCGCAAGATCCCCTAGAAAGGGTATGCATGTATGATACCCCCATGTACCCACACAGCGTACGCACATGGGCTCCCAGGGGATCCTGCGCACCTGCGCGAGATCCCCTGGAAAGGGTACGCGCGCACGACGCGTCCGTGTACTCAAACGTAGTACACACAGTCTCCCAGGGGATCTCGCGCGCGTGCGCGAGATCCCCTCAAGCACATGTCAGCATCGCGAACCATGCCTTAGGTTCCTCAAAGTAACCTATTGTCTCCGGTACTGCGCGCACCATGTAACAGGGGATCCCACCCTCCCGCGCAAGATCCCCTTGGAGGAGTACTGCGTTTTGTAGTATGCGCACATACATTATTGGGATTCACGCGAGCGCGCAGCATCACCTCACTTCCCAATGCTTGAGAACATAATGCACGCACATGGTCTCAGTGTGCATGCACATTGCAGCCGCAGCATCTGAGTGTAAGAGTTCGTGGGCTTGGAACCCTTGATTGGGGGGGCCGGGCTGCCCGTGAACTTGACGTTTGGTGGTCGCGGCGCGACCGGGGAGAATGTCGTGAGGTCTTGACGTCGTTAGCGAGGCGAGGAGCTCCCGCTATAGTCGTAGCCGGGCGAGGAGCCTAGCTGTTAGAGTTCGTGGGCCTGGAACCCTAGACTCGGGGGCCGGGCTGCCTGTGAACTCGACGCTTGGTGGTCGCGGCGCGACCGGGAAGGTGTCGTAGTGTTGTCGTGAGGTCGTGAGCGAGGCGAGGAGCTCCCGCTGGCGTCGTAGCAGGGCGAGGAGCGCTGCTATCGTCGTAGCAGGGCGAGGAGCCGCGCCTAGAGGTGAGTCCTAGAACTGGCGAGGAGCCAGGTCGAGGGGGAGTCCTAGGCGAGGCGAGGAGCTCAAGCCGAGAGGGGATGCTGAACGTACTCGGACGGCGCGGTGTCGCACACGGACGAGGTGGTGGTTCAGCAGTAAGAATAGATTACTTCCCAAAATGGAAGTCAAGTGGCTAGGTACATGGAGATAAGATGAGATGTACACTATCAGTTCATAATCTAATCTAATCAGTGGGCATAGTGATGCCCACCCATAACAGTGCCCCCCATTATGAAGTGTATAGTGTGAAGGTGAGGGGTCAGATTAGAGCGAATGAAAAGTATGAGTGAGCATAGAATAGAAGGTGAGAAAAGAGAATAGAAAAAAATTTTGGGCTCCGCCACGCGAGGCTGAGCTGTCCCGCAAGTACTGCATCCCGAGCATTCAGACTTGCCGTGCATCCGCCAAAGCATACAGGCTCTGTCGGTCAAGCCCTCGCAAGCTCGGCCAGGCTCCCCTGACCTCCCTCACCTGTAGCAGCTTTGCCATCTTCCCTAGGCAAGGCTGTGCTACTTCCTGCCTGTACTGCGTCCCTAGCTGTCATCCTCGCGGAGGATCTGCGCATCCCTCGGGCTAGGGTCGGCTAGGCCCTGGCATACCTGCCCCCCATACCCTATCCTCCCCTACCCCCAGCCCCCCAATCTCAAGTCGGAAGGAACCGAGTAAGGGAGTTTCGGCTCGAGATTCCAATGAGAAGGGTGGTGAGGATAGAGGAGAAAAGTCGAGGGTGGGTGGGCTGGGACAAGACAAGGGTACCACAGCTAGTGCCCCCCAGGGTTCAGACAAGGCGTGGAGCGAGGCGAGCACGGGCTCGAGCTTGCCAGATTTCGCGCCGTAGGGCAGCTTCCTCTTCTGCAATGGCCGCTGACTCGGGAGAGTCCTCCGTGACGAGGCGCGAACGCGCGCGGACCTGCCAAATCCTGCGCCTGAGTTCCTCATCTAACCCAGCTAAGTCTGGCTCCTCCTTGCAGGACGGAGGGATGGACGCGAGTGAGTCGGGCGGATGGCTAAGGCGCGGCGTAGACACAAGCACCGGTCTGCAAGACGAGGCAGACGAGGGGAGGCTACCGGGCGAGCGGTGATCTCGCACAGCCCGGCAGCCATCCCGTAAGTTGTCCGAGCTTGACGTCTTGCGTGCAGTCAAGAGACTGGGGCGAGAAGCGGCGGCCGGACGCGCAGTGTCGGGGGAGGCGCGAGCGTCGAAGGGTGCGACGGTGGGAGGGGCGTGCTTGCCAAGCGTGCCGACCACGTGCGGGAGCGGGGCTTGACACATTGGTGGACCATTGCGTTCGCGCGGTGCAGGTGCGGGTACGCCGGACGAGGGAGACGCGAGACGGCGGTGATCGTGCTCGACAGACGCGAGCGCAACCTGCTCGAAAGGGCGCGAGGGCGGCCGCGAGTCGGGCGAGTGACGAGGGAGCAACACAGAGGCGGATGCCGGCTTGCGAGGCGACGGGGGGTCAGACGCGTCGAGAATGAGCGCGTTCGCGCGAGCCGGTCCGTCTGCGTGCGTTGAACTGGCAGGTGAGGAGAGGCTACCAGGCGCGCGGTGATCTCGCGCAGCCCGGCAGCCATCTCGTCGTGGATCACCCGAGCTTGACATCTCGCAGGTGGTCGAGGGACCGGGGCGAGAAGCAGCAGCGGGACGCGCAGAGTCGGGGGAGGTTCGAACGTCGGAAGGAGCGCCGATGGGAGGGACGTGCGCACCGTGCGCGCCGTTCGCGTGCCAGTGCGGGGCTTGTCGCGCTGGCCGGTCGACACCTTGACGGGACGTGGGTGCGAGTGCACTGGACAAGGGCGGGGGAACCGAACGGTGGTGGGCACGCTCGACGGGTGAGAGGGTGTTGCACGAGAGGGAGTGCGCAGGCGCGGGCGTGTCCTCTCGTCCTCCCGTCGATTCAACCTCTCTCCCCTTGGCGGACGCGTGGGCGAGCCCCCCAGATGAGCGTATCGGGGAGCCCTCGGCTTGTTTGGCTGCCTGGGCTTCGCGCTCTTGGTGCCGGTGTACAAGGGCTCGCGCGCGCGATTGCGGCGAAAGAGCGCGAGAGGGCGGGTGCCAGGGCGTTGGCGCGGCGAGCGAGAGAGGGCGTGCGTGCGGAGTGGATGCAGGCGCCAGGCAGTAGGACGGGGACGAGATGGCGACCGGGCGGCGCGAGCGCAGAAGCGCGTCGGACGAGGACGGGGAGACCGGCCGGCGGGGGATGCACTCGGCGGGCGCGAGCGTATCGCCTTGGCGCGACGGGGGATGCGAGTCGGCAGGCGGGGCGCGCTCGCGGTGCGCCGGAGGAGCGGGCGACGGCGGAGGGCGGCGGGCGCGTTCGACGAGAACGTGTGGGTCGTGCGAGAGCGGACGCGCAGGACGGACGCGCTGAGAGGAAGGAGAGGGAGAGGGCCCAGAGGGCGCATGGGTACTGGTACTCACCTCGGCCGTTCCGTCTCGTACTCCCGCTGTCTCAACTCCTCTCCTCGTCGGGGATACACGGGCGGGCCCCCCAGACGAGCGCGTCGGGGCTGCTTGCGCGGCGGGCCATCGCTCCGCCGAGTATCTCGCTCGGTGAGCCCTCCAGGCTGCTGCGGCGGCTTGCGCCTCACGCTCGTGGTGTGCGCGCACGACAACGCGCCCGTGCGAGCGAGGCGAGAGGGTGCGGGCAGGTGGCTCCTCGTCCTTGGGACTTGAGCTGGCAACCTGGGCGACGCTTAGGTTAGGTTATGAGAGCATTTTGACCGTCCCTGGGGTGAACCTAGCGCCCGCGGAACCCTATAGGCGCCGGGATAAACCCTATAGACGCCCAAATTTAAACGGGCTGCACCAGGTACGGCTTTGGGGAGGCGGAGAGCAGGTGGGAGGGGTGGGTCCCGACATGAGCAATGAGTGCGCGGTACGTGTGTGGGCCCGCAGTACGCGGGGCGTGCTTCGCCGGTGCGCAGCGCGTGGGGGGGGCGTGGGTGGCCACGCGTGGCTGTGTACCGGCGGCGCACGGCGACAGGGTGGGCGACGCAGCGGCTGGGGCGCGGGGTGGGCGGCGGCGGCACGCGTGGCCGTGTGTGCGGGTGGCAGCAGGCGCTCGCAGGGCCGCAAAGCGCGAGTGTGCGTCGGCGACGCGCAGCGCGTGCGGCCCTGCGCGCCAGCGGAGCCACCTGCACGCTGCCGGCCGCGCGGGATGCCGAGGCCCACCCCACGCCCCAGCCGCTGTATCGCCCGCCCTGTCGCCGTGCGCCGCCGGTACACAGCCACGCGTGGCCACCCACGCCCCCCCCACGCGCTGCGCACCGGCGAAGCACGCCCCGCGTACTGCGGGCCCACACACGGACCGCGCACTCATTGCTCATGTCGGGACCCACCCCTCCCACCTGCTGAGGTTCATGTGTCGCAGTCGATCGTGAACAGCAGGTCATTAAATTGTCATACAAGCAGATGCGGTAGATACAAGATTGACAGGGCGTGACATTCATCCCGGCGACCACGGACACGATCAGAACTTCTTCCTGCGTTCACGCGTCCTCTTCGCGCTGCCCGTCGGGAGCTCGTCGTCACCAGCGCCGAGACGGTCGGTCGGGACGTAGGTGCTGGGCGTACCGCGACGGGGACGACCGGCCGAAGCGGGCGACGCAGCCTTGCGCTTGCCCTTCCGCTGAGCAATCGGGATGTTCGATTCGCTCGGGGCGTCGGCTACGCAACCAAATGAGTAACGTGGCAATGGAGAACGGGACCACTTACACAAAGGCGAAGTGTCGCGCCGCGGTTCCTCCTCGAGCTCGGAGATGTCCATCATGCGGGCGTCCTCGTGAGACATGTCGAGGTCCGAAGCGTGGCTGTCGACCATTTCGACGTCCGGCGTAGGGTCCACAGGCGGCGCGGCAGCAGCGTTGAGCGCAGAGGTGGGGATGGCGGGGGTCGCGGCGGGAGCACTGGAGCTCAGCGAAGCGTCGGTGAACTTCTGCGTGAGCGCGAAGGGATCCGCGGGAAGGAGTTGCGAGGGCGGGGTGTGCGATTCCGACTGACGCCACCGAGACGGGGTGCTCGGTCCTCCCTGCCGGGGAGTTGTAGATTGTGGACGTGTAGATTGCGGCAGGGGGGTGGAGGGACGGTCGGCGGACGGCGGAGTGGTAGGCGGCGGAAGGAGGGGCGCGCGAGGCTCAGCAAGCGACGGCGGGGTCGTAGGCGGCGGTGGGAGGGACGCGCGAGGCTCAGCAGGCGACGGCGGGGTAGTAGGCGGCGGCGGGAGGGACGCGCGAGGCTGAGCAGGCGGCGGAGTCACGGGCCGCGGCGGGGGAGTGGCCGACGCATGAGACGTCGAGGTCTTGTCCTCCTCAGACTCCGGCTCGGGCGTCGTCGTTGAGGGGGTGACTGCCTTGGCCTTTGCGCCCCTCCTGCGTGGCTGGGGCCTCTTCGTGGTCGGCTTGCCGCCCTTCTTCGGAGGGTCGACGCCGTCGCCCTTCTCCGAAGGTTCGGCCTCGTCGTCGCTGATAAAGATGGCGGGCGTCTTCGCCGCCTTCTTCTGCTTCCTCTTGCGCGGGGTGAGGGCCTGCTCGACCTCAACGCTGCTGGCAGTGGTGCCGTCGTCGTCCTCCTCAGGGTCCGCGGGCAACTCGACGTCAGCGTCACCGATGAGGTGAGCGATCTTGTTGCCGAGGAGCAACATGACGACGCGCTCTGTGAAAGCGTTCAGTACGAGATACTAGACTGGGAATGGGGAACTTACTGAGCTCGAAGTCCGCCTCCATGAAGGCCTGGTGCATGACGCCCTTGTCGAACGCGATGGTGTTCAGCAAGACGTCGACGCTGGCGAGTGTGATCAGATAGTAGATCAACACGTCGGACTTCTGGCCGAAGCGAAGGATGCGGCCGATGGCCTGCTCGTCCTCCTGCGCAGACCACGTCGTATCCTGGCGCAAAGTCAATGCACGGATGGTGAATAACGGCATAGCACTTACCACGAAGATCATTATGTTGGCCCACGCAAGGTTGAGCCCGGTGGCGCCGACCGACGACATGACGAGGACCGTAGGGCCGTCCGCGCCCGCCTTGCGGAAGTCCTCGACGACGCGCTCGCGCTGCGCCGCGCTGAGCTTCCCGTTCAAGAACACCGCCTTGATGCCGTAGAAGTCGAAGACCTGAAATTGCAAATGTGAGTTGTGCAGTGGATGGTAAGAAACTTACTCACCTTGCGCAACAGGTTGTTGTTGGACGGGAAGTACGAGAAGACGATCATTTTGTCCGGCCCCGAGCCGTGGTGAGTGGAATAGCCCTTGAAGTCAGGGTCTGGGTACAGCTTGTTGGACTCGGGAAACGGGGGCAGGTCGCTGAGGGGAACACCGCGCAGCTCCGTCTTGATGTTGAGAGGCGGGGCCTTGGGCGTGCGGTGGTGGTGGATGATGTCGACGAGGGCGGCGAGCTTGGCGGTCGGCATCTGCTCGAATTCCTCCTTGCTCTTCGGCTCGGGGAATTCGGTCGTCGACGACTGCGAGAGGTGGAATGTCGCGCGCCGCAAATCTATGTAAAACGACTGTGACAAGTCAGTATCGGGGTCTGAACGGGGTGTGCGTCGGCGGCGCACGCCACGGGGGGGGGACGCACAAACGCCGGGGTTGTGGGCCGGCGACCCTGCTGTGCCCCGCACGTGCAGTGTGATTCGCCGGAGCACACCGCGCAATGGGCGTCCCAGCCACCCGAGCGTCGAGAGCGGCTGCCCCCGCGCGCTGTGCTTCGGCGAAGCACGTTGGGTGGATGGCAGTGGGGTCACGTGGGTAAAGTGGCCCCCCAGGCGGTGTGAGCCGCCGACGCACAAGATGTGGACGGAAGTGAAGTGCATACCTTGTCGCTCGCGGACGTGTGGCTCGTGCCCACGGCTGCGCGCGTTGTGCCCGCCAGCTCGGCCATCATCTCCTGCTCGTACTTCGCCAGCCGCAGCATGAGCTGGATCCTGTGTGCAGGGGGCAAGCCCTCGAAGTCCTGCCCCTTCTGGTGCATGGACTCGATGGTCCGCCGACAGACCTTGCCGAAGAACCGAGCGCGGAAGTCCGTCATGATACGCACCGTCTCCACCACGCTTTGCGAGCACATATATCAGCGGACTTTCACGTTATTAACGGTACAGCCGAGATGCATTTCCGCCGTCATTAACGGAAACCCGATGTCGGCCGACGGAATGAGTCTGGAGGTTGCAAACCCACCGGCCGGTGCCGGAGGTGCCCTTTTTTTAGTGGACCGGCCGGTCTTGTTTTGAACGGATCGGCCGACAATGGGGAGCACCCAGAGGTGTCACTAACAAGGGGCCTGTGTTCACCCATATGCTTATAAACAAACCGGCCGGTGATTGCACATATGGTTGTAAATGGACCGGCCGGAGATTGGCAACCACATTTATAACACTCCAGCCAGATTTCATCCCTGTGTTTGGAAATGGTCCGGCCGGAATGCATCCCTATGGTTTCAAATGGTCCGGCCGAAGGTCATATACCTTTGTTTATGATGTACCGGCCGAAGGTAATATATCTAAATTAATAACACACCGGCCAGAGGTGATATACCTACATTGAGAAAGAACCGGCCGGTCATAATGTACCCACACACAAAACAAACCGGCCGGCCATGACATAGTTTCACTACACATTGACCGGCCAGGCATAGCATGCCTATATTAGAAATGAACCGGCCGGTCATATGGAGCCTGAATATCAATTGCTCCCACCATCCTGGAAACATATTCATTGATGCACTGAGTTTTCTGGACCATTAATGCACTGGACCCAGGTTTTTTGGGCTTTGAATACATTTTTAGCATCCCCATAGATGCTCCCAATTTTCCAGGCACATGCAAACCATTCCAGAGCTTTAGAATCATCAAAATTGAGCTTTCTGGGCTGAAAATAGACCAAAACCAGCCTTTCTGGGCTGGAAATGCATCAGAACACATTTATTGAGCTCCCAATCCACATTTACAACAGCTCTGAGCCTTATACACCAGGTCCGAGTATTTTACACAATTGCCGAGATTCCACAAAGTCCCGGCGCCGAGGGTGCACCAAGTCTCGGCGCCGCAGGTGCACCAAGCCTCGGCGCCGCACATTCGGCGCCGCACCAAGCTTCGGCGCCGCACTAATTAAGCGCCGAGAAACATCGCTCGGCGCCGAGGGGTGCACTTGCTTCGGCGCCGAGACTTGGTGCATCTGCGGCGCCGAGGCTTGGTGCATCTGCGGCGCCGGGACTTGGTACTACCTCGGCGCCGAGTTGTGCTAAAACTGAGGAATAATGGTGTTTCTAACAATGATCACAAAAAGATTACTGATGTTTGTTACACCAATGACCTTTTGTAGCTCATCTTATAGGGAATGTTAGGTTCATTAGGAAATCTCCTAATGACACTACAAAGGTTTGTATGTGGTTACTTATAAAAAGTGATGTTTGTGTCTCATTGTGTAGGGAATGGTCTGTTGATAAGTAAATCTTCTATTGACACTTCAAGGATTCTCAACGGTTAGGCCGGTACAGCTGCTTTTCTTGTCTGGCTGGTAAGTAAACTTACTGATGACACTACAGTATGTTGTATTCAATTTGTACATTTGTAGCTCATCTTATAGGAAATATTAGGTTCATTAGTAAATCTTCTAATGACATCACAAGGGTTTGTATGTGGTTACTTATAAAAAGTGAGGTTTATATCTCATTGTGTAGGGAATAGTCTATTGATAAGTAAATCTTCTATTGACACTTCAAGGATTTTCAATGCTTAGGCCAGTACAGCAGCTTTTCTTGTTCAGCCAGTAAGTAAGCTTATTGATAGCACTACACATATTTGTATCTCATCTTGTGGGGAACATTAGGTTGATAAGCAACTATTATGATGAGACTACAAGGATGTGTACATCTCATGCTGTTGTTATTGTACAGTAGACAGAACACTACATTACAAATGTGTAGTACTATGACAACTTCTGGCTGATCTAGCGCCCACACTAAAGTTGGTAGCACTTACAGCTTGGAAGATTAAGCTATGAGATTTGGCATATGTGCTGCTGGCTGTATGAACATACATTATAGCCACTAACCTAATGTGGGCAAAGAATACTGCCATGGTGAGGAGAGTAAGAAGGGAGCAGGGACATGCACAATTAGTGATATGTCTCTGAAGTGATAAGTTGTTGCCTTTATGTACAACGTTCGTGCCAACATGTGTCCAGATGAACAAGTACATTCATCAAGTCATGTATGGATGGGTTGCTGATACATGTTTCATTTATCCTCATACATTCTGCTATGATCATGATGGCCACACCCTACATATATATCTATATGTAGAAACCAATCCCAGATGAATATGAGACATTCTATAGAATTAACACATGTGGTCCTAGGTACATTGCTCTGCTACAGCCTACATTTGGAACTCACTGACTTTTCTGTAAATGCTAGACAGTTCAACCTTGATGCAGGGTTGTAACTATGATGTATTCTTTTGTGATAATCAACCTCTTGTTCCTACAGTGTTCCTTTGTCTTAATTTCATTATGTACTAATTAAATACAACACACTGTAGTGTCATTAGTGAGTTTACTTACCAGCCAGACAAGAAAAGCAGCTGTACCGGCCTAACCGTTGAGAATCCTTGAAGTGTCAATAGAAGATTTACTTATCAACAGACCATTCCCTACACAATGAGACACAAACATCACTTTTTATAAGTAACCACATACAAACCTTTGTAGTGTCATTAGGAGATTTCCTAATGAACCTAACATTCCCTATAAGATGAGCTACAAAAGGTCATTGGTGTAACAAACATCAGTAATCTTTTTGTGATCATTGTTAGAAACACCATTATTCCTCAGTTTTAGCACAACTCGGCGCCGAGGTAGTACCAAGTCCCGGCGCCGCAGATGCACCAAGCCTCGGCGCCGCAGATGCACCAAGTCTCGGCGCCGAAGCAAGTGCACCCCTCGGCGCCGAGCGATGTTTCTCGGCGCTTAATTAGTGCGGCGCCGAAGCTTGGTGCGGCGCCGAATGTGCGGCGCCGAGGCTTGGTGCACCTGCGGCGCCGAGACTTGGTGCACCCTCGGCGCCGGGACTTTGTGGAATCTCGGCAATTGTGTAAAATACTCGGACCTGGTGTATAAGGCTCAGAGCTGTTGTAAATGTGGATTGGGAGCTCAATAAATGTGTTCTGATGCATTTCCAGCCCAGAAAGGCTGGTTTTGGTCTATTTTCAGCCCAGAAAGCTCAATTTTGATGATTCTAAAGCTCTGGAATGGTTTGCATGTGCCTGGAAAATTGGGAGCATCTATGGGGATGCTAAAAATGTATTCAAAGCCCAAAAAACCTGGGTCCAGTGCATTAATGGTCCAGAAAACTCAGTGCATCAATGAATATGTTTCCAGGATGGTGGGAGCAATTGATATTCAGGCTCCATATGACCGGCCGGTTCATTTCTAATATAGGCATGCTATGCCTGGCCGGTCAATGTGTAGTGAAACTATGTCATGGCCGGCCGGTTTGTTTTGTGTGTGGGTACATTATGACCGGCCGGTTCTTTCTCAATGTAGGTATATCACCTCTGGCCGGTGTGTTATTAATTTAGATATATTACCTTCGGCCGGTACATCATAAACAAAGGTATATGACCTTCGGCCGGACCATTTGAAACCATAGGGATGCATTCCGGCCGGACCATTTCCAAACACAGGGATGAAATCTGGCTGGAGTGTTATAAATGTGGTTGCCAATCTCCGGCCGGTCCATTTACAACCATATGTGCAATCACCGGCCGGTTTGTTTATAAGCATATGGGTGAACACAGGCCCCTTGTTAGTGACACCTCTGGGTGCTCCCCATTGTCGGCCGATCCGTTCAAAACAAGACCGGCCGGTCCGCTAAAAAAGGGCACCTCCGGCACTGGCCGGTGGGTTTGCAACCTCCAGACTCATTCCGTCGGCCGACGTCGGGTTTCCGTTAATGACGGCGGAAATGCATCTCGGCTGTACCGTTAATAACGTGAAAGTCCGCTGAATAGGCTCTTGCGAGACACTCTCCGCATTACCTTGACCTTTCGGCTCCTGCGATGCGGCCTTCGCGGCCTTCTTGCCTTTGCCCTTCTTGCCGACCTTGTCGGCGTCCTTCCGGTTCTTCCGGTCTTGCGAGGCGGCGCGCCCCAGAGATTTGCGGAACTCGTCGAGGACGGCGAAGTGATCGTCGCTGAACTTGTCGACGCCCAACAGCCGGCCGAGGGACGCGAGATCCTGTGTGAAATGGTTAGGGGTGTTGGCTAGCACGCGGGCGGAACGCACCAAGGCGTTGGTGATGGTCGGGGTGGCCGTCATGCCAATCATCCCGCCGGCCTGCTCGCGGAGGCCGCGCACCGCGACGAAGAGCTGATTGACGCGCCGCATGGTGTGGACCTCGTCGCAGATCATCAGACTCCAATGGCGATTGTACACCGTTGGGGCTTTGGCCTTTGCCAGCGTCGCTGCCTTCCGCTGCCGGCGCGTGCCCAGATTCCACGGCCTGTCCGTCAGCTTTGTGAACAGCTCCGCGCCGTCCTTCTCGACCGCCTAGGAGCAAAGTCAGCTGGGACAACCAGAACTCAGCCGACGTACCGGGTTGGTTGCGACAATGATTTGACGTTCGGGGGGCTGCGCGAAGTTGTCGACCGCCTCCCAGAACGCCGCGCCCTTCGCGCCGCGCACCGAAGATGTGTATGAGATGAGGTCGAAGGTTTTCGGGCGGACGTAGCGGTGGATCTCGGAGACGACTTGGCGCTCGAGCGCGACGGGGACAACGATGAGAGTGGGTTCAGAGGGGGTGTTGCCCTCGCGATGGTACTTGATGTTTGCTATGAAGACGGTGGTGAGTACATGTCAGACTAGCCGCAGGACGTACGTACCGAATTTGCCCGGGAAGTGGCCGTGCTGCGCGTAGTGGGCATGGAAGAAAGCGAGGCAGCAGACGACGCCGACCACTTGCATGGTCTTGCCGACCCCGACGCCGTCCATGAGGAGGGTGGGGTCGCCGCGCAGGTAGTTGTCGAGCATCTTGACGACGCCGATCAACTGATGCCAGTGGGGGCGGAGCGGGACGGCGTCCGTCGCGGTCATGGCCTCGATGCCCTTGGGGGACCAGGGATCGTGGACGCCGGTCGCGGCCTCCGCGGTGTTGAAAAACGGGATCGTCTTCTCCTTGGCGCGACCCAGCATCGCCCAGAGCTCGTCCTCGGAGAAGCCCTCGTACTCCTCGACGCCGGTCCCCCAGTCCATCTCGGGCGCATCGGCGCCGTCGACGTTTATCTCGATGGGGTCGGCGACCTCATCGCTGAGGATAAGGTCGAGCTCGGTGGTGAGCGCGCGCACTTCCTCCTCGTTCGCGAGCAGGCGGATCGCCTCGAACACCTGCTTGGGGAGCCCTTGATACGCGTCAAATATGCGCTGCAGCACGAGGCGCGGCGGGACTTACCGGGCACGTTCACCGTCGTGTCCTCCATTTGCGTCCTGAGGTCGGCGACGCGTTGGAGCTGCCGCTCGAACGCCTGGCAGACGACGCCGTTGTCGAATTTCCGCGAGATGGCGATTTTGTTCTCCATCCGCTTGACGTACGCCTTGATGCTCCGAGAGGTCGGGTTCTTGATAACGGCTGCAAACGAGTGAGGGACGTTTGGATGGGCGTACACTATGCTTACCTTCCCACTTCTGGTCGAGCTCGGCGGCCTCCTTCTCGAGTTGGCCGATCTCGCGCTTGATGCGCGTCGCCTCGCCGTGCCAGACCCAGGCCGTCATGCGCCCGATGACCTGCGGCGCCCACATGACGAGGAGGTTCGAGTTCTCCAGCGCAACGGCGTCACCGAAGAGTTCGCGCGCGATGTTGGTGTACTGGGAGTTGACCTGGCATTGCTCCATGCTAGGCAGCTGGGAATGGAGGTGAGTCAGCGTGCTTGTGCAGCGATGAGAAGGACGTGCCTTCTGCGCCTTGTTGAGCTGCATGACCCGATATGGGCCCATCCCGTTCTCCTCGAGGACGCCGATGAACCGCACACGCACATTCCACACGCCGAGTCGCGCCTTGAACCACCGGAGGACGGCGTCGCGACCATTGTTGTACTGATCCTTCTGCCGCAGGAATTCTTGCTTCGTCATATCACCTTGTACCGCTCGGTATTTCGCGAGGAACGTGCGGACCGCCTTGAGCAACCGCTGGTCGTTCTCCAGCCACGCCTCTTCGGGGTCGGCCTCGTCCCAGGGCACGGTGTCCAACCCGGTGAGCTCGTTCCAGCAGCCGTCCTCGACGAAGGTGTCGATGGTGGCGGCGACGTCGAAGAGAGTTTCGTGGAGTTTCCAGACGGGCATGGTGAGCGCCAGACAGAGAGGGGAGAGAAGAAGTGGGGAAATGATGTGATGTCCTCGTATATATATGCCTTTGGGGCGCCGAGCCCTGAATCCATATCTGGATAGCGTCGAGCCGCAAACGTAGTGCCATCACCACGGGGCGCCGCGCATGCTACAACGTCGCCTAGAAGCGTAGGATGGACGTACACCAGGAATGCACACTACTTCATTGGGATACGCCGCGCCGCGGAGGCACCTTCCCGTGACGATTCCGCTCGCTAACCCGATTAGGATTGACAGCGGTGCGCGCGGGAGGCAATCAGGACGATCTTAGCACCTATTCACGGATCGGGGCCCGGACCGGGACCGATCGATGGGGGCTATACACGAGGTGTGCGTCGCTGGCGCACACGGCGCGGGGGGCAGCCATTTCCACGTGACCGGTCCGCCCTGCCCCCCGCCCCGCCGTGTGCGTCGCCGGCGCACGGCGCGTGGGGGGCGGGGGTGCGTCACGTGACTCAACTCCTGCCCACGCGGCGTGCCTCACCGGCGCACAAAATGAGCATAGGCTGGTGCTGCGCCCGGGTGCGCTGGGTCGACGGAGTGCCCCGCGCGGTGTGCGCCAGCGAAGCACACACCTCGCCTGGATATGCTCACGAATGATTGTGGTTCCTCATGCATTGTGACGCTGTGTAAAGCTGGTTGTATTTCCAAACAGGGACATCTACACCGCCTACTCGCATCTGTCCCTGTCCTACATTCGATGTAATGCATGCACCCTAAACTATCAGAACCCCGTTGGTTGAATGATCAACCCTTGGAAGTTCACACTGGGGGATCTAGATGGCGCAGGCTGAGGCTCTATGATCAATCCACCGAAGTTGACGGTGGAGGAGGACCGACGCGCAGATGACCTCGGTAGGGACTGCCGAGGCTGCGATTGGCGTGGCTGCGATTGGCGTGGCTGCGATTGGCGTGGCTGCGATTGGCGTGGCTGCGATACCCGAGGCTGCGGGGGGTCCGAGTATCGAGGCACGGAGAACCGGGGCACGGAGTGGCGGGGCTCGGAGCGCCGGGGCTCGGAGTGCCGGGGCTCGGAATGCCTCGGCTGGGGGGGGTCAGGCTGCCGGGGCTCGGACCGCCTTGGGTGCAAGGGAGGTGGGGGGGGGCGCTGCCGCAGCCGGAGCTGTTGCTCGTCCTCGTCCTCGGCCTCCTCCTCCTCTTGACGGTCCGCGACCCGACGATCAACGACCATCTCTTCATCCTCTCCCGCGTCCGGCGGTGCATCGTCAATCTCGATGTCGTTCGTCTCGTCACACTCGGGTCGAATGCTGTACTTGATGTCTCTGTTGTGTAGGAGCGGATTCAGTGCGATCAAGGGCGCGGGACCGTCGGAATCGCGCGGGATGCGGATTGCTGTGCTGTGCCCGGTCTGCCTCGTGCTCCACATCCTCTCGGATTCCGGAAAAGGCAGCCAGAGCAGCGTCTCGAACAACGTGCGGAGCGCGTTCCGGATTCTCACCTGGTCATGCGAGTTGTACTCCCGCATCATCCCGCCGTAGAGGCCCCAGTATACGCAGTTGGTGTAGTTCTGTACGGGGTGCGTGATGACGGTCCCGAGCAACGGAAAGAAGCGGTCAAACATCTGGCCACTCCAAATAGTGGGCGTCACCACCATTAGCCGGGCCCTCCGCAACGGCAGGGCCGGCGACTGAAATAGTCCGTCCGGCGTGTTGGCGACCTCGAGGTGCGTCACGGTAAGATAGCTGGCGAGGACTGTGTCAACCGGATTGGGCGCTTTAAGGAGCAGGTCGTGCTTGAACTGCTCCCATAATCCGTTCACTTGTTGGTCTGCGCGCTCTTCTGGTTCGTCGTCGTCTCGTGCCCGACGCGCGCCGCGTCGCGCGAGGCCATTTGCGACAGGCTGCACCCCACCAGCATTAAGCCCAAGGTTACGCTCGGGTATGGCGATGGTCCGCTGCTCGGCGCTCGAGTTGGTCATGACCTGCCGATTCGACCTCCGGTTTGGGTTCGGTCTCCTGCGCTGAACCACGATGCTGTGGACACCAAACTTCGCAGCGAGAGACACCATGTCGGCACAGGTGTACATCGCCGCGAGGTTCCTGGCGTCCAACGTGCGTCGACTGTCCAAGGTTAAGAGTCCATTCCTAGACTCCAACGTCGCCAGGAAGTAAAGTCCTAGGCTCCCGTCCACCGGCTTCATGTTGTCACTCTCGAGCTGGTCGTCATCGAGCTCCTGGTCGCTCGCCGTTGCGTCGTGCTCAAAGGCCGCGGACATCTCCTCCAGCTCCGGGTATGGGCTCGTAGTGTTGGTCCGGTACAAGACCGAGTTGAGGATATGCGTGATCATCACCCCAAGCTGCAGGCTCCCGGGAGTAATGCGCAGTTCGGGTGATGCACGGTTCAGGTTCTCGAGGACGGCGTAACACGTGAAGACGCGCCAGTACTTGAAGCTCCTGATATAGCCAGTCATTAGTCAATGGAAGATGCAACGCACAAAGCACTGCTTACCACCAACGACGTGCAGGGATGCTGACACATGCTTTGGTAAGCATTTCATATGGCACGTCACGCAAGGCCGCGCCACACTTGTTAGCTGCCACTCGGACTTCGTACCGTGCAGACGCGGGTTGTGCCGGGTGGCCTGTTCCTCCCGAATTGTCAAATAGCACCTCCGTCCATTTATTGATGCGGTCCAGGAGGCCTCCCATATTGCCGGGGAGCAGCTCGCTGGGGGTCACCTTCCGCCATTGTCCGACATGGAGCTGGTAGTGCATCTCCTTCTCCGTGCAGTAGACGTTCACGTACTTGACGCCGTCCGCGCGGCCGATGATGGTGGTAGGCACTCGGAAGCCGGAAATGTCACTCAGCTGGACACAGGCATCGCGCAGGAAGTTCCTGTTTGCGATGAGGCTAGTGATCCCTGCCGCCGACGCATGGGGCATGGCATGCTGCAGGATTTCGGCATGGAA
Source organism: Rhodofomes roseus (assembly GCF_022264815.1). Taxonomy (NCBI): domain Eukaryota; kingdom Fungi; phylum Basidiomycota; class Agaricomycetes; order Polyporales; family Fomitopsidaceae; genus Rhodofomes; species Rhodofomes roseus. Next base: position 38,622 of record NW_025953002.1, on the reverse strand, counting down.
CTCGTCCTTCCAATGGACCACGTGACCTGGATGCTCGACCTCAATTGCCACATCTACGTACCAACGGTGGGCAAGGTCGGCATTAGAGATCTTGGTGAAGTCGAGATGCTTGAAGGTTTCTTTGAGAACCCTCTTTGCGTCGTCGTTATCGTGGGGATTGTGATGTGTTCCGCCTTTGGCCCCTCGCACCTCGTGGTAGAAGAAGGCGTTGCGGAACTCACGGATCCCTTCCATGCGTGCCTTCATCTTCCGGACGAACCTGCCGATCTCCAGGGCGCTAAGTTCTACGTTCTTGAAGTGATACTGGCCGTGGCGATCGCGCGCCTGCATTTCCGCGCTCCCGTACGAGCCTGGCCAATGGCTGATATGCGGGTGATTGATGTCGCGCAGGCTGGGAAGCACTATCTGCTCGTAGAATTCCACTAGCCGGTCGTGCGAGATCGCTGGTGAGAGGTGCGGACTCCACATTTCCGGGAACATGATGTTCGTTTTTGCATGTATGCCGACCTTGGCGAACGCCATGTTGGGGATCCTCGACAATTCTATGGCCTTGGTTTCCTATATGGCGATTTCAGCATGAGACAGCGCACGGACTTTGGATTTGACTCACTCCACCCCAAACAATTGGCCATGTCAGGTGCACCGGTGCCTTCAAAGTATCGCGGAACGGTGAGAGCGGCCACACGTGCAGATTCACGTTGTATGGCAAATCCCGCGTGGCACCAAACATTGAATCGATGTCGCGGACGACCGCGTAATGGTCCACATCTGGCACATCATCCCACTCGTCCACCGGCTCGGGCATCTCATGCCCGTCACGAGCATTTACCCGGATACGGCGCTCCGCCCTTCGGTTCGTGTCGTAAAACCGACCGCACAACCCCACCAAGCCGATCTCCAAATCTAAACGCTCCGCCGCGCTCTGCCTGTCCGTCCACGTCCTCTTGACCGCCGCATTGTACGCGCCCAAGCTCATGTGGCTGTGTCGAAGGTGGGCATCAGGGTGGTTCGCAGGTTGCCAGTTCATATTGAGTGTAGTCAGGGAGCGTCAGGGAAAGCAGTGGGGATGGGGAATTGCTGCGCTCTCTGGGGTTTATATATCTTTTGTTGGCACCACTGCCAAGGCTGCAATGTCATGACATCTGAGACATGCACTCGCTACTGTGCTGGCAAATATATATTAGACACGCTACGCGACCCGGCCCCACCCTTGGCGTGGCCTGAAACCCTGGCGCCGTCATGAATGATCCCCAGGCCCCACTGTCGCGGGTCATTAGGGGTCCGCCGCACTAACCTGTTTGTGGCCGTCTCCGCTTTCCAATTTTCCCCAAATAAGAGAGGTCCGTTGGGAAATACCTGTGCTGTGCGTCGGCGGTGCACACCGCGCAGTGGGCTGTTATGTTTCCCGCGGGGGCCCCCCTCTGCCGATGCCTCGTGTGTGCGCCACCGACTCACGCCGCGCGGTGGTCCTGCGCATGGTGCTAGCCACCGCGCGACAGCCTCACGCTCGGCGGTGAGCGATGGCGGCGCACACAGCGCGTTGAGCTTCGGGGGCGCACACCGCGCGTTGAGCTTCGGGGGCGCACACCGCGCGTTGAGCTTCGGGGGCGCACACCGCGCGTTGAGCTTCGGGAGCGCACACCGCGCGTTGAGCTTCGGGAGCGCACACCGCGCGTTGAGCTTCGGGGGCGCACACCGCGCGTTGAGCTCTGTCGGCGCACACCGCGCCATGTCCTCCGGCTGCCCGAAGTGCGTGGTGTGCTTCGGCGGCGCACACCGCGCGGCTGCCCCCCGTGTAACCAAGTCTTACCGCCCGCTGCGCTCCCCTCGCCGTGTGCCCTCCCAGTTTCACCGGGGTGCGGTGCCGGGACGCATTGGGCCATCTTGACCCAAATGTTTCCTACTTAAATGTACCTTGTAGACAAACCTTAATTTATGTTGGCGAACCGTGCAATCCCAAACCACACCAGACGACATAAGGTTGCCAAGTCACCGATGCATGATACAAGTTTGAGCATTTGCATCAGCAGAATCAACAAACCCTCTTTATTGCACTTGTACTGCTTATCAATAATCATCAACATTTTCGGATGTAATGACCATCATTCAGTGGCTAAGGTTTGTGCTGTTTTAAACCCTAACCCTAATATTCCCCTTTGGGCCATCTTAAACCAGCCACTGTTCCATGGTTTCTCACAGTATGTATCTGCCTTCATCAACACTTGGCTTGTTGCTGTGACTATTAGTAGAGCCCCAGACTGAAGTTGGTGTTATAGAACTTAGCCCCAAGCTGCAGCAGTGCTAACAAATAGAGGGATGAGACTCAGCAATCACTATGAAGGACATCCTCACAGACCTGTGATTCACATTCCTTTAGTTGCAAGATTCTGGATTGCAAGCATCAATAGATGCATACAAGTAGGGATCTACTACTTGCCTTACTTAGATTCTTCACTGCATTGTCAGGGGCAGGAGCCAAGGGAAGCTTGACCTCAGTGAACTGTGCAATGCCATGCAGATACAGAGTCTGAACTTGTGCAGCTCTCCAATACCTCATTCCTTTGGGACATGTTCCACCAGCTGCTCCTCAAACCCTATCTACCACTCTTGGCACTTCTGTGTATCCTTATGCCTTTGTGAAGACCCCGTCTTAGTTTCCACCTCCTGACATACCCACTGTTGTACGCACAGCAGACAAGTATTTGGTACATGTTAAAATCCATTTGACTCCTCCACTTTTAGGACACGTGGCACTATCTAGGTGCACACAAGCTACTGTTTGTGTTGCTTAAGGACAAACTTCATGGCTAACCTACCACAGAGGATATGGCACTATTTCTTGCAAGACTTGATTACCATCTTGACACAATGCTTGAGCTTGGATGGCAGCACCGGACATGTGTCAGGAAGGAGACTGAGCTTGAAGCTAAAGCCCAGTGATGGTGCAAGTTACATTGAGCATTTGCTACAGGAAGCCATTCAGCAAACAGGCCCACTGAAGAAGCAGTCTGTTGCATGGTGGGCTGATTTAACTAGCTGAGTTGAAGTACCATGGCAGTATCTGAAGCTGAAGATTATTTTAGGGCTGGTGCTGTGTATGGAGCAGAGCTCAGCAACTAAGCAGATGTTGTGGTAACAACAAAGAGCCACTATGATGGCCAACCACTGAATCAACATCTAGCCAGTATGACTGGTGGGAGTGAGTCCTTTCACTTGTATCCCTGTAGGAACTGCTGACATCAAGGAATGAGTAGGCGACTATGATGACGGACACACATTGGAGGTCTTCTGGGACCCATCTGTGGTCTCCCCATTCACCAATGCAAACCCACAATATGCCCAAGAACCTAAGCAAGTCAAGGCTGAGCATCAAGGCTGTGCTCAGCAGAAACCCTGAGACAGTCCCACAATTTGTAGACAGGACCTCATGTTGCAGCAAGGCTGACAAACTTGCTGAGATGCAGAAGTACCTCCTTGGATCATTGCAAAATGTCTCCAGGGTTGGTACCTACTCCAACTGGTGGTTAGCCTCAGTGTACAAGAATGGCTACTCACATCCAGATACCATCTTCCTTGCATACATGTAAGTCTATCAATCCTAAGGACTACTCTCATACCTGACTCAATGAGGCTCACAGGTTCACCAATGTCCTGGATGGAGCTAAGACAGGCATCACTGTCTCAAGCAAGGTCTTTGAGGAGCACAGGAAAGCGTTCAGTTCTCTTCCACTGGACCCTCAGCCAGAGACCATCAAGGGGCAGGAACGAGTACTACAACAACGATGAAATCCCTGCCAAACGAAATCCAGAACTCCCACCATTCACCCTAGAGCTCCTCCACTGTAAGCTCACACCACCTGCTGCCCCACCTGCTGCCCCACCTGCTGCCGAAGCTGCTGCCGAAGCTGCTGCCGAAGCTGCTGCCGAAGCTGCTGCCGAAGCTGCTGCCGAAGCTGCTGCTGAAGCTGCTGCCCCACCTGCTGCCCAAGCTGCTGCCCAAGCTGCTGCCTTGTTGTCCTGGACTGTTGACTGGCAGGAGGCGGCTTGTGTCCTGTTGCTGAGGCTTGCTTGCAATGTTGTGAAGTCCCGGCAGCGGCCTTGCTGGCAGGTTTAAGCAGAGCTGCTTGAAATTTCATGATGTCTCCGCCCTGGCACTAGCTCCAGCCCTCTACAGAAATGTTGGGATTGCTGAATCTGTCACCACACAGAGGCTTGTCAGGGAGGCTGCTGAGATTCATACATACTACTCTCTCAACAGCTGTTCCTACGAGAGTTAGCAACACAGCACTTGGACTTGACCCAGTACTTTTCAAATCAATGTCCCTGTGCAATAGACAGGGTCATGCAAGAGGTGAGGCAAGCTTAGGCCACTGCTGATGATATATACCCACCACATAGGTTAGAAAGCACCCAATCTTGCAATACTACGTTGATGGTTGGCCAGCCAACATCTACATACAGGATTGGGTCTCCTGGCAAGTTCTCCGGAACCGGTGGGATTGCCACCTTGGTGACATGCACAATGGCACTGGCAAAGCAAATGAGGTGAGACACAATTTCACAAATGTACTAAGTACCATCCTATCCTCATTGGCCATCCTAGCAGCCTCCAAGCCAGGGATCTCAACCGAGTCTGAGTTGGATCAGTACAGGTACTGCCCATGCCAAGGCCTATACCAGCTGTGATGTAGAGGAGGAGGGGAAGGATTAGGCCCTTCCAGAGAATCGTTGAGGAAAGCCTTGGCATGGTCCTGAACACAGCCCTTGGACATCATCATCCAGACTGAGTGCTGTCCAGAAAACAAGGAGCATGTGTGGGCCTATGAGGTCAAGTCACTGCTTAGTCCACATATGCCTTGGGGTGGGAGCACTGGGGAAGGATTAGGCCCTTCCAGAGAATCGTTGAGGAAAGCCTTGGCATGGTCCTGAACACAGCCCTTGGACATCATCATCCAGACTGAGTGCTGTCCAGAAAACAAGGCGCATGTGTGGGCCTATGAGGTCAAGTCACTGCTTAGTCCACATATGCCAAGGGGGAGGGAGCAGTGCATGCCCCAGCACATTACCCCAGTGCTCCAGTGTAGATGCCAGCATTGAGGCTATTGACCCTGCAATCTTTGAGTAGTACTGATTCCGTGTGAGGATGGCTTAGGCCTGCTTCACTGACTGACTGTTAGCAGTCTATGTTGATCAGCCCCAGCAGGAGCTCTGGCTTCATGATGTTGTGGATTGTGTACATGAGGGCTGCTGGCAGTGGACAATCTGCATGTGGCACCTGTGGTAATATGAGTGTGAGGGGCTGTGGACTTCAATGCCTAGAGTCAGTGCAAGTAGGGCTTCAGCAGTATCAGCCACATCTGAGACCCAAAAAAACAGCTGCCACTGAAATCAGTAAATGGGCAATTGCACTATGGCAAATGGGTGTTCAGCCTTGAAAAGATAGAATAGTAACCCCAGCCATAAATGCCTCCATGAGCCATTATACCCCCTTCACCTAAGTCCAGGGGGGGTCAGCGTGCCCTCAGCTTGCCTTATATGGTAATTCCTTTTTGGGCCATTACCATATAAGGCAAGTGCTGACCTCGGGCCGCACCTGCATGTCTCAGGGGATCTTGCGCGGGCGCGCGAGATCCCCTGCGCACCTCTCAACACCAGTTATGTGGACTGCGTCAAGACCAACATCCAGTACTGAATGTCAGGGGTCTGTGCACTGGCGCGACATCCCCTGGGACATATGCCAGTCCCATGTGCCATGCACGCACCACGCACCATGTGTTAGGGGATCCTGCGCACCCACGCGAGATCCCCTAGAAAGGGTACGCGCGCACGACACATCCATGTACTCAAACATTGTACACATACAGTCTCCCAGGGGATACTGCGCACCCGCGCAAGATCCCCTAGAAAGGGTATGCATGTATGATACCCCCATGTACCCACACAGCGTACGCACATGGGCTCCCAGGGGATCCTGCGCACCTGCGCGAGATCCCCTGGAAAGGGTACGCGCGCACGACGCGTCCGTGTACTCAAACGTAGTACACACAGTCTCCCAGGGGATCTCGCGCGCGTGCGCGAGATCCCCTCAAGCACATGTCAGCATCGCGAACCATGCCTTAGGTTCCTCAAAGTAACCTATTGTCTCCGGTACTGCGCGCACCATGTAACAGGGGATCCCACCCTCCCGCGCAAGATCCCCTTGGAGGAGTACTGCGTTTTGTAGTATGCGCACATACATTATTGGGATTCACGCGAGCGCGCAGCATCACCTCACTTCCCAATGCTTGAGAACATAATGCACGCACATGGTCTCAGTGTGCATGCACATTGCAGCCGCAGCATCTGAGTGTAAGAGTTCGTGGGCTTGGAACCCTTGATTGGGGGGGCCGGGCTGCCCGTGAACTTGACGTTTGGTGGTCGCGGCGCGACCGGGGAGAATGTCGTGAGGTCTTGACGTCGTTAGCGAGGCGAGGAGCTCCCGCTATAGTCGTAGCCGGGCGAGGAGCCTAGCTGTTAGAGTTCGTGGGCCTGGAACCCTAGACTCGGGGGCCGGGCTGCCTGTGAACTCGACGCTTGGTGGTCGCGGCGCGACCGGGAAGGTGTCGTAGTGTTGTCGTGAGGTCGTGAGCGAGGCGAGGAGCTCCCGCTGGCGTCGTAGCAGGGCGAGGAGCGCTGCTATCGTCGTAGCAGGGCGAGGAGCCGCGCCTAGAGGTGAGTCCTAGAACTGGCGAGGAGCCAGGTCGAGGGGGAGTCCTAGGCGAGGCGAGGAGCTCAAGCCGAGAGGGGATGCTGAACGTACTCGGACGGCGCGGTGTCGCACACGGACGAGGTGGTGGTTCAGCAGTAAGAATAGATTACTTCCCAAAATGGAAGTCAAGTGGCTAGGTACATGGAGATAAGATGAGATGTACACTATCAGTTCATAATCTAATCTAATCAGTGGGCATAGTGATGCCCACCCATAACAGTGCCCCCCATTATGAAGTGTATAGTGTGAAGGTGAGGGGTCAGATTAGAGCGAATGAAAAGTATGAGTGAGCATAGAATAGAAGGTGAGAAAAGAGAATAGAAAAAAATTTTGGGCTCCGCCACGCGAGGCTGAGCTGTCCCGCAAGTACTGCATCCCGAGCATTCAGACTTGCCGTGCATCCGCCAAAGCATACAGGCTCTGTCGGTCAAGCCCTCGCAAGCTCGGCCAGGCTCCCCTGACCTCCCTCACCTGTAGCAGCTTTGCCATCTTCCCTAGGCAAGGCTGTGCTACTTCCTGCCTGTACTGCGTCCCTAGCTGTCATCCTCGCGGAGGATCTGCGCATCCCTCGGGCTAGGGTCGGCTAGGCCCTGGCATACCTGCCCCCCATACCCTATCCTCCCCTACCCCCAGCCCCCCAATCTCAAGTCGGAAGGAACCGAGTAAGGGAGTTTCGGCTCGAGATTCCAATGAGAAGGGTGGTGAGGATAGAGGAGAAAAGTCGAGGGTGGGTGGGCTGGGACAAGACAAGGGTACCACAGCTAGTGCCCCCCAGGGTTCAGACAAGGCGTGGAGCGAGGCGAGCACGGGCTCGAGCTTGCCAGATTTCGCGCCGTAGGGCAGCTTCCTCTTCTGCAATGGCCGCTGACTCGGGAGAGTCCTCCGTGACGAGGCGCGAACGCGCGCGGACCTGCCAAATCCTGCGCCTGAGTTCCTCATCTAACCCAGCTAAGTCTGGCTCCTCCTTGCAGGACGGAGGGATGGACGCGAGTGAGTCGGGCGGATGGCTAAGGCGCGGCGTAGACACAAGCACCGGTCTGCAAGACGAGGCAGACGAGGGGAGGCTACCGGGCGAGCGGTGATCTCGCACAGCCCGGCAGCCATCCCGTAAGTTGTCCGAGCTTGACGTCTTGCGTGCAGTCAAGAGACTGGGGCGAGAAGCGGCGGCCGGACGCGCAGTGTCGGGGGAGGCGCGAGCGTCGAAGGGTGCGACGGTGGGAGGGGCGTGCTTGCCAAGCGTGCCGACCACGTGCGGGAGCGGGGCTTGACACATTGGTGGACCATTGCGTTCGCGCGGTGCAGGTGCGGGTACGCCGGACGAGGGAGACGCGAGACGGCGGTGATCGTGCTCGACAGACGCGAGCGCAACCTGCTCGAAAGGGCGCGAGGGCGGCCGCGAGTCGGGCGAGTGACGAGGGAGCAACACAGAGGCGGATGCCGGCTTGCGAGGCGACGGGGGGTCAGACGCGTCGAGAATGAGCGCGTTCGCGCGAGCCGGTCCGTCTGCGTGCGTTGAACTGGCAGGTGAGGAGAGGCTACCAGGCGCGCGGTGATCTCGCGCAGCCCGGCAGCCATCTCGTCGTGGATCACCCGAGCTTGACATCTCGCAGGTGGTCGAGGGACCGGGGCGAGAAGCAGCAGCGGGACGCGCAGAGTCGGGGGAGGTTCGAACGTCGGAAGGAGCGCCGATGGGAGGGACGTGCGCACCGTGCGCGCCGTTCGCGTGCCAGTGCGGGGCTTGTCGCGCTGGCCGGTCGACACCTTGACGGGACGTGGGTGCGAGTGCACTGGACAAGGGCGGGGGAACCGAACGGTGGTGGGCACGCTCGACGGGTGAGAGGGTGTTGCACGAGAGGGAGTGCGCAGGCGCGGGCGTGTCCTCTCGTCCTCCCGTCGATTCAACCTCTCTCCCCTTGGCGGACGCGTGGGCGAGCCCCCCAGATGAGCGTATCGGGGAGCCCTCGGCTTGTTTGGCTGCCTGGGCTTCGCGCTCTTGGTGCCGGTGTACAAGGGCTCGCGCGCGCGATTGCGGCGAAAGAGCGCGAGAGGGCGGGTGCCAGGGCGTTGGCGCGGCGAGCGAGAGAGGGCGTGCGTGCGGAGTGGATGCAGGCGCCAGGCAGTAGGACGGGGACGAGATGGCGACCGGGCGGCGCGAGCGCAGAAGCGCGTCGGACGAGGACGGGGAGACCGGCCGGCGGGGGATGCACTCGGCGGGCGCGAGCGTATCGCCTTGGCGCGACGGGGGATGCGAGTCGGCAGGCGGGGCGCGCTCGCGGTGCGCCGGAGGAGCGGGCGACGGCGGAGGGCGGCGGGCGCGTTCGACGAGAACGTGTGGGTCGTGCGAGAGCGGACGCGCAGGACGGACGCGCTGAGAGGAAGGAGAGGGAGAGGGCCCAGAGGGCGCATGGGTACTGGTACTCACCTCGGCCGTTCCGTCTCGTACTCCCGCTGTCTCAACTCCTCTCCTCGTCGGGGATACACGGGCGGGCCCCCCAGACGAGCGCGTCGGGGCTGCTTGCGCGGCAGGCCATCGCTCCGCCGAGTATCTCGCTCGGTGAGCCCTCCAGGCTGCTGCGGCGGCTTGCGCCTCACGCTCGTGGTGTGCGCGCACGACAACGCGCCCGTGCGAGCGAGGCGAGAGGGTGCGGGCAGGTGGCTCCTCGTCCTTGGGACTTGAGCTGGCAACCTGGGCGACGCTTAGGTTAGGTTATGAGAGCATTTTGACCGTCCCTGGGGTGAACCTAGCGCCCGCGGAACCCTATAGGCGCCGGGATAAACCCTATAGACGCCCAAATTTAAACGGGCTGCACCAGGTACGGCTTTGGGGAGGCGGAGAGCAGGTGGGAGGGGTGGGTCCCGACATGAGCAATGAGTGCGCGGTACGTGTGTGGGCCCGCAGTACGCGGGGCGTGCTTCGCCGGTGCGCAGCGCGTGGGGGGGGCGTGGGTGGCCACGCGTGGCTGTGTACCGGCGGCGCACGGCGACAGGGTGGGCGACGCAGCGGCTGGGGCGCGGGGTGGGCGGCGGCGGCACGCGTGGCCGTGTGTGCGGGTGGCAGCAGGCGCTCGCAGGGCCGCAAAGCGCGAGTGTGCGTCGGCGACGCGCAGCGCGTGCGGCCCTGCGCGCCAGCGGAGCCACCTGCACGCTGCCGGCCGCGCGGGATGCCGAGGCCCACCCCACGCCCCAGCCGCTGTATCGCCCGCCCTGTCGCCGTGCGCCGCCGGTACACAGCCACGCGTGGCCACCCACGCCCCCCCCACGCGCTGCGCACCGGCGAAGCACGCCCCGCGTACTGCGGGCCCACACACGGACCGCGCACTCATTGCTCATGTCGGGACCCACCCCTCCCACCTGCTGAGGTTCATGTGTCGCAGTCGATCGTGAACAGCAGGTCATTAAATTGTCATACAAGCAGATGCGGTAGATACAAGATTGACAGGGCGTGACATTCATCCCGGCGACCACGGACACGATCAGAACTTCTTCCTGCGTTCACGCGTCCTCTTCGCGCTGCCCGTCGGGAGCTCGTCGTCACCAGCGCCGAGACGGTCGGTCGGGACGTAGGTGCTGGGCGTACCGCGACGGGGACGACCGGCCGAAGCGGGCGACGCAGCCTTGCGCTTGCCCTTCCGCTGAGCAATCGGGATGTTCGATTCGCTCGGGGCGTCGGCTACGCAACCAAATGAGTAACGTGGCAATGGAGAACGGGACCACTTACACAAAGGCGAAGTGTCGCGCCGCGGTTCCTCCTCGAGCTCGGAGATGTCCATCATGCGGGCGTCCTCGTGAGACATGTCGAGGTCCGAAGCGTGGCTGTCGACCATTTCGACGTCCGGCGTAGGGTCCACAGGCGGCGCGGCAGCAGCGTTGAGCGCAGAGGTGGGGATGGCGGGGGTCGCGGCGGGAGCACTGGAGCTCAGCGAAGCGTCGGTGAACTTCTGCGTGAGCGCGAAGGGATCCGCGGGAAGGAGTTGCGAGGGCGGGGTGTGCGATTCCGACTGACGCCACCGAGACGGGGTGCTCGGTCCTCCCTGCCGGGGAGTTGTAGATTGTGGACGTGTAGATTGCGGCAGGGGGGTGGAGGGACGGTCGGCGGACGGCGGAGTGGTAGGCGGCGGAAGGAGGGGCGCGCGAGGCTCAGCAAGCGACGGCGGGGTCGTAGGCGGCGGTGGGAGGGACGCGCGAGGCTCAGCAGGCGACGGCGGGGTAGTAGGCGGCGGCGGGAGGGACGCGCGAGGCTGAGCAGGCGGCGGAGTCACGGGCCGCGGCGGGGGAGTGGCCGACGCATGAGACGTCGAGGTCTTGTCCTCCTCAGACTCCGGCTCGGGCGTCGTCGTTGAGGGGGTGACTGCCTTGGCCTTTGCGCCCCTCCTGCGTGGCTGGGGCCTCTTCGTGGTCGGCTTGCCGCCCTTCTTCGGAGGGTCGACGCCGTCGCCCTTCTCCGAAGGTTCGGCCTCGTCGTCGCTGATAAAGATGGCGGGCGTCTTCGCCGCCTTCTTCTGCTTCCTCTTGCGCGGGGTGAGGGCCTGCTCGACCTCAACGCTGCTGGCAGTGGTGCCGTCGTCGTCCTCCTCAGGGTCCGCGGGCAACTCGACGTCAGCGTCACCGATGAGGTGAGCGATCTTGTTGCCGAGGAGCAACATGACGACGCGCTCTGTGAAAGCGTTCAGTACGAGATACTAGACTGGGAATGGGGAACTTACTGAGCTCGAAGTCCGCCTCCATGAAGGCCTGGTGCATGACGCCCTTGTCGAACGCGATGGTGTTCAGCAAGACGTCGACGCTGGCGAGTGTGATCAGATAGTAGATCAACACGTCGGACTTCTGGCCGAAGCGAAGGATGCGGCCGATGGCCTGCTCGTCCTCCTGCGCAGACCACGTCGTATCCTGGCGCAAAGTCAATGCACGGATGGTGAATAACGGCATAGCACTTACCACGAAGATCATTATGTTGGCCCACGCAAGGTTGAGCCCGGTGGCGCCGACCGACGACATGACGAGGACCGTAGGGCCGTCCGCGCCCGCCTTGCGGAAGTCCTCGACGACGCGCTCGCGCTGCGCCGCGCTGAGCTTCCCGTTCAAGAACACCGCCTTGATGCCGTAGAAGTCGAAGACCTGAAATTGCAAATGTGAGTTGTGCAGTGGATGGTAAGAAACTTACTCACCTTGCGCAACAGGTTGTTGTTGGACGGGAAGTACGAGAAGACGATCATTTTGTCCGGCCCCGAGCCGTGGTGAGTGGAATAGCCCTTGAAGTCAGGGTCTGGGTACAGCTTGTTGGACTCGGGAAACGGGGGCAGGTCGCTGAGGGGAACACCGCGCAGCTCCGTCTTGATGTTGAGAGGCGGGGCCTTGGGCGTGCGGTGGTGGTGGATGATGTCGACGAGGGCGGCGAGCTTGGCGGTCGGCATCTGCTCGAATTCCTCCTTGCTCTTCGGCTCGGGGAATTCGGTCGTCGACGACTGCGAGAGGTGGAATGTCGCGCGCCGCAAATCTATGTAAAACGACTGTGACAAGTCAGTATCGGGGTCTGAACGGGGTGTGCGTCGGCGGCGCACGCCACGGGGGGGGGACGCACAAACGCCGGGGTTGTGGGCCGGCGACCCTGCTGTGCCCCGCACGTGCAGTGTGATTCGCCGGAGCACACCGCGCAATGGGCGTCCCAGCCACCCGAGCGTCGAGAGCGGCTGCCCCCGCGCGCTGTGCTTCGGCGAAGCACGTTGGGTGGATGGCAGTGGGGTCACGTGGGTAAAGTGGCCCCCCAGGCGGTGTGAGCCGCCGACGCACAAGATGTGGACGGAAGTGAAGTGCATACCTTGTCGCTCGCGGACGTGTGGCTCGTGCCCACGGCTGCGCGCGTTGTGCCCGCCAGCTCGGCCATCATCTCCTGCTCGTACTTCGCCAGCCGCAGCATGAGCTGGATCCTGTGTGCAGGGGGCAAGCCCTCGAAGTCCTGCCCCTTCTGGTGCATGGACTCGATGGTCCGCCGACAGACCTTGCCGAAGAACCGAGCGCGGAAGTCCGTCATGATACGCACCGTCTCCACCACGCTTTGCGAGACACTCTCCGCATTACCTTGACCTTTCGGCTCCTGCGATGCGGCCTTCGCGGCCTTCTTGCCTTTGCCCTTCTTGCCGACCTTGTCGGCGTCCTTCCGGTTCTTCCGGTCTTGCGAGGCGGCGCGCCCCAGAGATTTGCGGAACTCGTCGAGGACGGCGAAGTGATCGTCGCTGAACTTGTCGACGCCCAACAGCCGGCCGAGGGACGCGAGATCCTGTGTGAAATGGTTAGGGGTGTTGGCTAGCACGCGGGCGGAACGCACCAAGGCGTTGGTGATGGTCGGGGTGGCCGTCATGCCAATCATCCCGCCGGCCTGCTCGCGGAGGCCGCGCACCGCGACGAAGAGCTGATTGACGCGCCGCATGGTGTGGACCTCGTCGCAGATCATCAGACTCCAATGGCGATTGTACACCGTTGGGGCTTTGGCCTTTGCCAGCGTCGCTGCCTTCCGCTGCCGGCGCGTGCCCAGATTCCACGGCCTGTCCGTCAGCTTTGTGAACAGCTCCGCGCCGTCCTTCTCGACCGCCTAGGAGCAAAGTCAGCTGGGACAACCAGAACTCAGCCGACGTACCGGGTTGGTTGCGACAATGATTTGACGTTCGGGGGGCTGCGCGAAGTTGTCGACCGCCTCCCAGAACGCCGCGCCCTTCGCGCCGCGCACCGAAGATGTGTATGAGATGAGGTCGAAGGTTTTCGGGCGGACGTAGCGGTGGATCTCGGAGACGACTTGGCGCTCGAGCGCGACGGGGACAACGATGAGAGTGGGTTCAGAGGGGGTGTTGCCCTCGCGATGGTACTTGATGTTTGCTATGAAGACGGTGGTGAGTACATGTCAGACTAGCCGCAGGACGTACGTACCGAATTTGCCCGGGAAGTGGCCGTGCTGCGCGTAGTGGGCATGGAAGAAAGCGAGGCAGCAGACGACGCCGACCACTTGCATGGTCTTGCCGACCCCAACGCCGTCCATGAGGAGGGTGGGGTCGCCGCGCAGGTAGTTGTCGAGCATCTTGACGACGCCGATCAACTGATGCCAGTGGGGGCGGAGCGGGACGGCGTCCGTCGCGGTCATGGCCTCGATGCCCTTGGGGGACCAGGGATCGTGGACGCCGGTCGCGGCCTCCGCGGTGTTGAAAAACGGGATCGTCTTCTCCTTGGCGCGACCCAGCATCGCCCAGAGCTCGTCCTCGGAGAAGCCCTCGTACTCCTCGACGCCGGTCCCCCAGTCCATCTCGGGCGCATCGGCGCCGTCGACGTTTATCTCGATGGGGTCGGCGACCTCATCGCTGAGGATAAGGTCGAGCTCGGTGGTGAGCGCGCGCACTTCCTCCTCGTTCGCGAGCAGGCGGATCGCCTCGAACACCTGCTTGGGGAGCCCTTGATACGCGTCAAATATGCGCTGCAGCACGAGGCGCGGCGGGACTTACCGGGCACGTTCACCGTCGTGTCCTCCATTTGCGTCCTGAGGTCGGCGACGCGTTGGAGCTGCCGCTCGAACGCCTGGCAGACGACGCCGTTGTCGAATTTCCGCGAGATGGCGATTTTGTTCTCCATCCGCTTGACGTACGCCTTGATGCTCCGAGAGGTCGGGTTCTTGATAACGGCTGCAAACGAGTGAGGGACGTTTGGATGGGCGTACACTATGCTTACCTTCCCACTTCTGGTCGAGCTCGGCGGCCTCCTTCTCGAGTTGGCCGATCTCGCGCTTGATGCGCGTCGCCTCGCCGTGCCAGACCCAGGCCGTCATGCGCCCGATGACCTGCGGCGCCCACATGACGAGGAGGTTCGAGTTCTCCAGCGCAACGGCGTCACCGAAGAGTTCGCGCGCGATGTTGGTGTACTGGGAGTTGACCTGGCATTGCTCCATGCTAGGCAGCTGGGAATGGAGGTGAGTCAGCGTGCTTGTGCAGCGATGAGAAGGACGTGCCTTCTGCGCCTTGTTGAGCTGCATGACCCGATATGGGCCCATCCCGTTCTCCTCGAGGACGCCGATGAACCGCACACGCACATTCCACACGCCGAGTCGCGCCTTGAACCACCGGAGGACGGCGTCGCGACCATTGTTGTACTGATCCTTCTGCCGCAGGAATTCTTGCTTCGTCATATCACCTTGTACCGCTCGGTATTTCGCGAGGAACGTGCGGACCGCCTTGAGCAACCGCTGGTCGTTCTCCAGCCACGCCTCTTCGGGGTCGGCCTCGTCCCAGGGCACGGTGTCCAACCCGGTGAGCTCGTTCCAGCAGCCGTCCTCGACGAAGGTGTCGATGGTGGCGGCGACGTCGAAGAGAGTTTCGTGGAGTTTCCAGACGGGCATGGTGAGCGCCAGACAGAGAGGGGAGAGAAGAAGTGGGGAAATGATGTGATGTCCTCGTATATATATGCCTTTGGGGCGCCGAGCCCTGAATCCATATCTGGATAGCGTCGAGCCGCAAACGTAGTGCCATCACCACGGGGCGCCGCGCATGCTACAACGTCGCCTAGAAGCGTAGGATGGACGTACACCAGGAATGCACACTACTTCATTGGGATACGCCGCGCCGCGGAGGCACCTTCCCGTGACGATTCCGCTCGCTAACCCGATTAGGATTGACAGCGGTGCGCGCGGGAGGCAATCAGGACGATCTTAGCACCTATTCACGGATCGGGGCCCGGACCGGGACCGATCGATGGGGGCTATACACGAGGTGTGCGTCGCTGGCGCACACGGCGCGGGGGGCAGCCATTTCCACGTGACCGGTCCGCCCTGCCCCCCGCCCCGCCGTGTGCGTCGCCGGCGCACGGCGCGTGGGGGGCGGGGGTGCGTCACGTGACTCAACTCCTGCCCACGCGGCGTGCCTCACCGGCGCACAAAATGAGCATAGGCTGGTGCTGCGCCCGGGTGCGCTGGGTCGACGGAGTGCCCCGCGCGGTGTGCGCCAGCGAAGCACACACCTCGCCTGGATATGCTCACGAATGATTGTGGTTCCTCATGCATTGTGACGCTGTGTAAAGCTGGTTGTATTTCCAAACAGGGACATCTACACCGCCTACTCGCATCTGTCCCTGTCCTACATTCGATGTAATGCATGCACCCTAAACTATCAGAACCCCGTTGGTTGAATGATCAACCCTTGGAAGTTCACACTGGGGGATCTAGATGGCGCAGGCTGAGGCTCTATGATCAATCCACCGAAGTTGACGGTGGAGGAGGACCGACGCGCAGATGACCTCGGTAGGGACTGCCGAGGCTGCGATTGGCGTGGCTGCGATTGGCGTGGCTGCGATTGGCGTGGCTGCGATACCCGAGGCTGCGGGGGGTCCGAGTATCGAGGCACGGAGAACCGGGGCACGGAGTGGCGGGGCTCGGAGCGCCGGGGCTCGGAGTGCCGGGGCTCGGAATGCCTCGGCTGGGGGGGGTCAGGCTGCCGGGGCTCGGACCGCCTTGGGTGCAAGGGAGGTGGGGGGGGGCGCTGCCGCAGCCGGAGCTGTTGCTCGTCCTCGTCCTCGGCCTCCTCCTCCTCTTGACGGTCCGCGACCCGACGATCAACGACCATCTCTTCATCCTCTCCCGCGTCCGGCGGTGCATCGTCAATCTCGATGTCGTTCGTCTCGTCACACTCGGGTCGAATGCTGTACTTGATGTCTCTGTTGTGTAGGAGCGGATTCAGTGCGATCAAGGGCGCGGGACCGTCGGAATCGCGCGGGATGCGGATTGCTGTGCTGTGCCCGGTCTGCCTCGTGCTCCACATCCTCTCGGATTCCGGAAAAGGCAGCCAGAGCAGCGTCTCGAACAACGTGCGGAGCGCGTTCCGGATTCTCACCTGGTCATGCGAGTTGTACTCCCGCATCATCCCGCCGTAGAGGCCCCAGTATACGCAGTTGGTGTAGTTCTGTACGGGGTGCGTGATGACGGTCCCGAGCAACGGAAAGAAGCGGTCAAACATCTGGCCACTCCAAATAGTGGGCGTCACCACCATTAGCCGGGCCCTCCGCAACGGCAGGGCCGGCGACTGAAATAGTCCGTCCGGCGTGTTGGCGACCTCGAGGTGCGTCACGGTAAGATAGCTGGCGAGGACTGTGTCAACCGGATTGGGCGCTTTAAGGAGCAGGTCGTGCTTGAACTGCTCCCATAATCCGTTCACTTGTTGGTCTGCGCGCTCTTCTGGTTCGTCGTCGTCTCGTGCCCGACGCGCGCCGCGTCGCGCGAGGCCATTCGCGACAGGCTGCACCCCACCAGCATTAAGCCCAAGGTTACGCTCGGGTATGGCGATGGTCCGCTGCTCGGCGCTCGAGTTGGTCATGACCTGCCGATTCGACCTCCGGTTTGGGTTCGGTCTCCTGCGCTGAACCACGATGCTGTGGACACCAAACTTCGCAGCGAGAGACACCATGTCGGCACAGGTGTACATCGCCGCGAGGTTCCTGGCGTCCAACGTGCGTCGACTGTCCAAGGTTAAGAGTCCATTCCTAGACTCCAACGTCGCCAGGAAGTAAAGTCCTAGGCTCCCGTCCACCGGCTTCATGTTGTCACTCTCGAGCTGGTCGTCATCGAGCTCCTGGTCGCTCGCCGTTGCGTCGTGCTCAAAGGCCGCGGACATCTCCTCCAGCTCCGGGTATGGGCTCGTAGTGTTGGTCCGGTACAAGACCGAGTTGAGGATATGCGTGATCATCACCCCAAGCTGCAGGCTCCCGGGAGTAATGCGCAGTTCGGGTGATGCACGGTTCAGGTTCTCGAGGACGGCGTAACACGTGAAGACGCGCCAGTACTTGAAGCTCCTGATATAGCCAGTCATTAGTCAATGGAAGATGCAACGCACAAAGCACTGCTTACCACCAACGACGTGCAGGGATGCTGACACATGCTTTGGTAAGCATTTCATATGGCACGTCACGCAAGGCCGCGCCACACTTGTTAGCTGCCACTCGGACTTCGTACCGTGCAGACGCGGGTTGTGCCGGGTGGCCTGTTCCTCCCGAATTGTCAAATAGCACCTCCGTCCATTTATTGATGCGGTCCAGGAGGCCTCCCATATTGCCGGGGAGCAGCTCGCTGGGGGTCACCTTCCGCCATTGTCCGACATGGAGCTGGTAGTGCATCTCCTTCTCCGTGCAGTAGACGTTCACGTACTTGACGCCGTCCGCGCGGCCGATGATGGTGGTAGGCACTCGGAAGCCGGAAATGTCACTCAGCTGGACACAGGCATCGCGCAGGAAGTTCCTGTTTGCGATGAGGCTAGTGATCCCTGCCGCCGACGCATGGGGCATGGCATGCTGCAGGATTTCGGCATGGAACTCGTCCTTCCAATGGACCACGTGACCTGGATGCTCGACCTCAATTGCCACATCTACGTACCAACGGTGGGCAAGGTCGGCATTAGAGATCTTGGTGAAGTCGAGATGCTTGAAGGTTTCTTTGAGAACCCTCTTTGCGTCGTCGTTATCGTGGGGATTGTGATGTGTTCCGCCTTTGGCCCCTCGCACCTCGTGGTAGAAGAAGGCGTTGCGGAACTCACGGATCCCTTCCATGGATGCCTTCATCTTCCGGACGAACCTGCCGATCTCCAGGGCGCTAAGTTCTACGTTCTTGAAGTGATACTGGCCGTGGCGATCGCGCGCCTGCATTTCCGCGCTCCCGTACGAGCCTGGCCAATGGCTGATATGCGGGTGATTGATGTCGCGCAGGCTGGGAAGCACTATCTGCTCGTAGAATTCCACTAGCCGGTCGTGCGAGATCGCTGGTGAGAGGTGCGGACTCCACATTTCCGGGAACATGATGTTCGTTTTTGCATGTATGCCGACCTTGGCGAACGCCATGTTGGGGATCCTCGACAATTCTATGGCCTTGGTTTCCTATATGGCGATTTCAGCATGAGACAGCGCACGGACTTTGGATTTGACTCACTCCACCCCAAACAATTGGCCATGTCAGGTGCACCGGTGCCTTCAAAGTATCGCGGAACGGTGAGAGCGGCCACACGTGCAGATTCACGTTGTATGGCAAATCCCGCGTGGCACCAAACATTGAATCGATGTCGCGGACGACCGCGTAATGGTCCACATCTGGCACATCATCCCACTCGTCCACCGGCTCGGGCATCTCATGCCCGTCACGAGCATTTACCCGGATACGGCGCTCCGCCCTTCGGTTCGTGTCGTAAAACCGACCGCACAACCCCACCAAGCCGATCTCCAAATCTAAACGCTCCGCCGCGCTCTGCCTGTCCGTCCACGTCCTCTTGACCGCCGCATTGTACGCGCCCAAGCTCATGTGGCTGTGTCGAAGGTGGGCATCAGGGTGGTTCGCAGGTTGCCAGTTCATATTGAGTGTAGTCAGGGAGCGTCAGGGAAAGCAGTGGGGATGGGGAATTGCTGCGCTCTCTGGGGTTTATATATCTTTTGTTGGCACCACTGCCAAGGCTGCAATGTCATGACATCTGAGACATGCACTCGCTACTGTGCTGGCAAATATATATTAGACACGCTACGCGACCCGGCCCCACCCTTGGCGTGGCCTGAAACCCTGGCGCCGTCATGAATGATCCCCAGGCCCCACTGTCGCGGGTCATTAGGGGTCCGCCGCACTAACCTGTTTGTGGCCGTCTCCGCTTTCCAATTTTCCCCAAATAAGAGAGGTCCGTTGGGAAATACCTGTGCTGTGCGTCGGCGGTGCACACCGCGCAGTGGGCTGTTATGTTTCCCGCGGGGGCCCCCCTCTGCCGATGCCTCGTGTGTGCGCCACCGACTCACGCCGCGCGGTGGTCCTGCGCATGGTGCTAGCCACCGCGCGACAGCCTCACGCTCGGCGGTGAGCGATGGCGGCGCACACAGCGCGTTGAGCTTCGGGGGCGCACACCGCGCGTTGAGCTTCGGGGGCGCACACCGCGCGTTGAGCTTCGGGGGCGCACACCGCGCGTTGAGCTTCGGGAGCGCACACCGCGCGTTGAGCTTCGGGGGCGCACACCGCGCGTTGAGCTCTGTCGGCGCACACCGCGCCATGTCCTCCGGCTGCCCGAAGTGCGTGGTGTGCTTCGGCGGCGCACACCGCGCGGCTGCCCCCCGTGTAACCAAGTCTTACCGCCCGCTGCGCTCCCCTCGCCGTGTGCCCTCCCAGTTTCACCGGGGTGCGGTGCCGGGACGCATTGGGCCATCTTGACCCAAATGTTTCCTACTTAAATGTACCTTGTAGACAAACCTTAATTTATGTTGGCGAACCGTGCAATCCCAAACCACACCAGACGACATAAGGTTGCCAAGTCACCGATGCATGATACAAGTTTGAGCATTTGCATCAGCAGAATCAACAAACCCTCTTTATTGCACTTGTACTGCTTATCAATAATCATCAACATTTTCGGATGTAATGACCATCATTCAGTGGCTAAGGTTTGTGCTGTTTTAAACCCTAACCCTAATATTCCCCTTTGGGCCATCTTAAACCAGCCACTGTTCCATGGTTTCTCACAGTATGTATCTGCCTTCATCAACACTTGGCTTGTTGCTGTGACTATTAGTAGAGCCCCAGACTGAAGTTGGTGTTATAGAACTTAGCCCCAAGCTGCAGCAGTGCTAACAAATAGAGGGATGAGACTCAGCAATCACTATGAAGGACATCCTCACAGACCTGTGATTCACATTCCTTTAGTTGCAAGATTCTGGATTGCAAGCATCAATAGATGCATACAAGTAGGGATCTACTACTTGCCTTACTTAGATTCTTCACTGCATTGTCAGGGGCAGGAGCCAAGGGAAGCTTGACCTCAGTGAACTGTGCAATGCCATGCAGATACAGAGTCTGAACTTGTGCAGCTCTCCAATACCTCATTCCTTTGGGACATGTTCCACCAGCTGCTCCTCAAACCCTATCTACCACTCTTGGCACTTCTGTGTATCCTTATGCCTTTGTGAAGACCCCGTCTTAGTTTCCACCTCCTGACATACCCACTGTTGTACGCACAGCAGACAAGTATTTGGTACATGTTAAAATCCATTTGACTCCTCCACTTTTAGGACACGTGGCACTATCTAGGTGCACACAAGCTACTGTTTGTGTTGCTTAAGGACAAACTTCATGGCTAACCTACCACAGAGGATATGGCACTATTTCTTGCAAGACTTGATTACCATCTTGACACAATGCTTGAGCTTGGATGGCAGCACCGGACATGTGTCAGGAAGGAGACTGAGCTTGAAGCTAAAGCCCAGTGATGGTGCAAGTTACATTGAGCATTTGCTACAGGAAGCCATTCAGCAAACAGGCCCACTGAAGAAGCAGTCTGTTGCATGGTGGGCTGATTTAACTAGCTGAGTTGAAGTACCATGGCAGTATCTGAAGCTGAAGATTATTTTAGGGCTGGTGCTGTGTATGGAGCAGAGCTCAGCAACTAAGCAGATGTTGTGGTAACAACAAAGAGCCACTATGATGGCCAACCACTGAATCAACATCTAGCCAGTATGACTGGTGGGAGTGAGTCCTTTCACTTGTATCCCTGTAGGAACTGCTGACATCAAGGAATGAGTAGGCGACTATGATGACGGACACACATTGGAGGTCTTCTGGGACCCATCTGTGGTCTCCCCATTCACCAATGCAAACCCACAATATGCCCAAGAACCTAAGCAAGTCAAGGCTGAGCATCAAGGCTGTGCTCAGCAGAAACCCTGAGACAGTCCCACAATTTGTAGACAGGACCTCATGTTGCAGCAAGGCTGACAAACTTGCTGAGATGCAGAAGTACCTCCTTGGATCATTGCAAAATGTCTCCAGGGTTGGTACCTACTCCAACTGGTGGTTAGCCTCAGTGTACAAGAATGGCTACTCACATCCAGATACCATCTTCCTTGCATACATGTAAGTCTATCAATCCTAAGGACTACTCTCATACCTGACTCAATGAGGCTCACAGGTTCACCAATGTCCTGGATGGAGCTAAGACAGGCATCACTGTCTCAAGCAAGGTCTTTGAGGAGCACAGGAAAGCGTTCAGTTCTCTTCCACTGGACCCTCAGCCAGAGACCATCAAGGGGCAGGAACGAGTACTACAACAACGATGAAATCCCTGCCAAACGAAATCCAGAACTCCCACCATTCACCCTAGAGCTCCTCCACTGTAAGCTCACACCACCTGCTGCCCCACCTGCTGCCCCACCTGCTGCCCAAGCTGCTGCCCAAGCTGCTGCCTTGTTGTCCTGGACTGTTGACTGGCAGGAGGCGGCTTGTGTCCTGTTGCTGAGGCTTGCTTGCAATGTTGTGAAGTCCCGGCAGCGGCCTTGCTGGCAGGTTTAAGCAGAGCTGCTTGAAATTTCATGATGTCTCCGCCCTGGCACTAGCTCCAGCCCTCTACAGAAATGTTGGGATTGCTGAATCTGTCACCACACAGAGGCTTGTCAGGGAGGCTGCTGAGATTCATACATACTACTCTCTCAACAGCTGTTCCTACGAGAGTTAGCAACACAGCACTTGGACTTGACCCAGTACTTTTCAAATCAATGTCCCTGTGCAATAGACAGGGTCATGCAAGAGGTGAGGCAAGCTTAGGCCACTGCTGATGATATATACCCACCACATAGGTTAGAAAGCACCCAATCTTGCAATACTACGTTGATGGTTGGCCAGCCAACATCTACATACAGGATTGGGTCTCCTGGCAAGTTCTCCGGAACCGGTGGGATTGCCACCTTGGTGACATGCACAATGGCACTGGCAAAGCAAATGAGGTGAGACACAATTTCACAAATGTACTAAGTACCATCCTATCCTCATTGGCCATCCTAGCAGCCTCCAAGCCAGGGATCTCAACCGAGTCTGAGTTGGATCAGTACAGGTACTGCCCATGCCAAGGCCTATACCAGCTGTGATGTAGAGGAGGAGGGGAAGGATTAGGCCCTTCCAGAGAATCGTTGAGGAAAGCCTTGGCATGGTCCTGAACACAGCCCTTGGACATCATCATCCAGACTGAGTGCTGTCCAGAAAACAAGGAGCATGTGTGGGCCTATGAGGTCAAGTCACTGCTTAGTCCACATATGCCTTGGGGTGGGAGCACTGGGGAAGGATTAGGCCCTTCCAGAGAATCGTTGAGGAAAGCCTTGGCATGGTCCTGAACACAGCCCTTGGACATCATCATCCAGACTGAGTGCTGTCCAGAAAACAAGGCGCATGTGTGGGCCTATGAGGTCAAGTCACTGCTTAGTCCACATATGCCAAGGGGGAGGGAGCAGTGCATGCCCCAGCACATTACCCCAGTGCTCCAGTGTAGATGCCAGCATTGAGGCTATTGACCCTGCAATCTTTGAGTAGTACTGATTCCGTGTGAGGATGGCTTAGGCCTGCTTCACTGACTGACTGTTAGCAGTCTATGTTGATCAGCCCCAGCAGGAGCTCTGGCTTCATGATGTTGTGGATTGTGTACATGAGGGCTGCTGGCAGTGGACAATCTGCATGTGGCACCTGTGGTAATATGAGTGTGAGGGGCTGTGGACTTCAATGCCTAGAGTCAGTGCAAGTAGGGCTTCAGCAGTATCAGCCACATCTGAGACCCAAAAAAACAGCTGCCACTGAAATCAGTAAATGGGCAATTATACCCCCTTCACCTAAGTCCAGGGGGGGTCAGCGTGCCCTCAGCTTGCCTTATATGGTAATTCCTTTTTGGGCCATTACCATATAAGGCAAGTGCTGACTTGGGGCCGCACCTACATGTCTCAGGGGATCTCGCGCGGGCCCGCGAGATCCCCTGCGCACCTCTCAACACCAGTTATGTGGACTGCGTCAAGACCAACATCCAGTACTGAATGTCAGGGGTCTGTGCACTGGCGCGACATCCCCTGGGACATATGCCAGTCCCATGTGCCATGCACGCACCACGCACCATGTGTTAGGGGATCCTGCGCACCCGCGCGAGATCCCCTAGAAAGGGTACGCGCGCACGACA
Organism: Rhodofomes roseus; assembly: GCF_022264815.1. Lineage (NCBI taxonomy): Eukaryota > Fungi > Basidiomycota > Agaricomycetes > Polyporales > Fomitopsidaceae > Rhodofomes > Rhodofomes roseus. The sequence goes on along the minus strand of NW_025953002.1, from coordinate 14,913 downwards.
CATCCATGTACTCAAACATTGTACACATACAGTCTCCCAGGGGATACTGCGCACCCGCGCAAGATCCCCTAGAAAGGGTATGCATGTATGATACCCCCATGTACCCACACAGCGTACGCACATGGGCTCCCAGGGGATCCTGCGCACCTGCGCGAGATCCCCTGGAAAGGGTATGCATGTATGATACCTCCATGTACCCGCACAGCGTACGCACATGGGGTCTCAGGGGATCCTGCGCACCCGCGCGAGATCCCCTAGAAAGGGTACGCGCGCACGACGCGTCCGTGTACTCAAACGTAGTACACACAGTCTCCCAGGGGATCTCGCGCGCGTGCGCGAGATCCCCTCAAGCACATGTCAGCATCGCGAACCATGCCTTAGGTTCCTCAAAGTAACCTATTGTCTCCGGTACTGCGCGCACCATGTAACAGGGGATCCCACCCTCCCGCGCAAGATCCCCTTGGAGGAGTACTGCGTTTTGTAGTATGCGCACATACATTATTGGGATTCACGCGAGTGCGCAGCAACACCTCACTTCCCAATGCTCGAGAACATAATGCACGCACATGGTCTCAGTGTGCATGCACATTGCAGCCGCAGCATCTGAGACACGATAACAAGCTGTCAGATCAATCTGATCGATTGTGTGTGATGAAGTGATCGGTTCTGAGCGCTACAGATGTCCGTACATAGACACACACAAGGCTATCGCTAATCTGGGAATTGCCGATCACACCCCGATGTCCCATGTACAAACGACAGATCCGCTCAAAATTAGACAGAGATACAGATACTAAGATGCCTAGGACATGAAACGATTCCAGTCCGCGTTCAATTCAATCTCTAACATGTCCGCAAGGGCGATCGCTTCTGCCTCCCTTTTGTACAAGCCCATGTACTGGTCCATCACTGGCCATAACGTATCCATGAGGTTCTGCTCACATACGATCGCGTCGAAGCGGGCGCGCCGCTCATCCAAGTAACGCTCCAGAGCCTTAGGGTCCCAAACTTGATCCACGCGTATCACGAGTTGAGTGTCAGCCTCACAGGTATACGCCATGCGCTTGCCCATGAGCTCTAGTACCCTACCCGCGTACGGAGCCGCGAATTTGATGAATTTGGCCATGAACTCGGCCGACATGTACTCGTGCGGGTTATTGTCAAACGCGGCACTCATCCTGTGCGGCCACGATGACTGCCGGTGCAGGCACAGTTAGTCTGAGGGTTACCCAGATACCGACATGATGGACACTCACCGCTACCGTGCACATTATTCCCAATCCGCGTGTCAAGCACTGCTCGCATGTCTCCGAGTTTGGACGTACGTCGCAATTGGCACTGCGGTGGAAGATGCACATTGCACACCGGTCGGCGCCATGCATCTGTAGGTAGCGAGTCAGCCCTGGACGCCACTGAGTACCTACAACTAGCAGGGGTCCGTACTGATTTTGGCTGTTCACGGCGCGGGCACGCTAAGTATTCACCGGCTTGAGAATGGTCAGTCCGCTACTTGGAATATAAATGCTCGGTACTCACCGCTGGCTTCGCACGTCGTTCCACTACCACCGGCAGACACACTTTGGGGAGTGTTGGAGCTGGACATGGCAGCGACTTGAGAAGAGAAGACGGCACCTGACATACCGAGTGCTATGTTTTGCGTCATGTGAGTTGTGTGGCGGTGGGCGCTTCCTGCGGTACGAACCTCCGTTCGGCCACAGTGAGCAGTATTGCATTCACACGGTAATATCAGTGGTTGCACCCCGGTATCCGCATTGATGTCGCGACGTTGTATTGCGCATGCGCAGAGTCCTGCGCCAATGCACCTATTTATACAAGTGGCAATATGCGCAGTAGTATGTACTATGCGGTGCGCATCCTTGGATTGTTGTTCCGAGCCTGAGGAACATTGATTGATATGGCAGATCCATGAATGCATGGACGCGCAAGCTCACCATGAACGAGCAGGGATCATCACCGGCATGATCAGTGCAACGTGCGCAGATCACCTCATGTGCGCGCACCGCGCAGTAGGTTGCGTTTGACGCCTGACATTGTATACATCGTTCGCTCGCACGACGCTATGCTAACCGTGAGTTTGGACGCGTCTGTCATGGGACATCACCACGCACCACGACCGTCACTTCCCGTCGCATGCGACTCTCTGCTGCGCATGTGGCGTGTCAATGCAACCGGTCAATATCATAGCTGACATCAAGTTACCGGTGTGTTGCGGCAGGTTTATCGCAGTCATCGGAGTCGAACAATGAGTACAAGTGCCGCCGGCCACTGCAGCATATCTGATAGATCAGATGCGGGAACGTGCGCGGGGCGCCACGCATATCCATACATAGACGCACATGATCTTGATTTGGATTCCACAAGAAGAAGTATGTACTCTACTAGTAAGACCATACGCGAAGTCTCGAACGTGCCTCCTGACGTGCGCGCTGCTCTCTGAGCCGTTGTAACAAGCGCCTGTAACTTCCATCGTATGCGTATAGCATGAGCGTCATTGTTTTGACCGCTCTCCAACTATAGTAAATCTCAAGATACTCCGTCTTATCGCTCTCGTAGAGCGGCGAGAGCGGATTGGAAAGACGCGGGTATACTGTGTGGTGAAAGTGTTCATAAGCGTGCGCATGGCGCGCGCGCTGGGCTTCCCATGCGTGTAAAACCAATTGCAGATTGGCCATGAAGTGGTGGCTGAGGTAGTAGGCTGGTTCACTCTTGACGCGCTGCCACATGCGTGCCCTCGATGGTTGCTGCCCAAGCACACCTGGTCGGTGCTATGTTCATTGAGAAATGCGATGCTCACCACGGTCACGGTACACAGTATCTGGACGCCCAAGTCAACGCATTGGGAGCAGCTCATAGAGCCCGGAAGCACATCACAGCGAGCATGCTGAAGACATGTGCAAACTGAGCATTTCTCGTGAGCCGTAATGTACTGCCACCAAACATATGTCAGTAGGCACAGCGGCGGAAACAGTTATGTAGAGAGGACGAGTTCGCACGCTGGAAATCGACACCGGTTCCGGTGCCTGTTTTGTATCTCCTTCTGAGCTTGGATGAGTGCGAGGCGCGGACGTTTGGGGAATGTCTTACCTCGGTTGCGTTGCAGTCCTGATTCGGCACTGCCCCACCCATATATGAACGGTGATGCATACATGGTGAAGTTGGTACAGTTGAAACCGACGATGACGCCCGGTATCATCTTGGAGCGCAAGGCAAACATGCGTAGCCCACACACGGTCATGTGAGACACGCACGCGAGCGCGACACTTGGGCGGCCCCTGGGGACGCGATCATATGATCTGTTGACGCGTACAGCGGTAGGCGCTTGTTGGTCCACTTCGCGCTTCATCGTTCCGTTGTCGCTTCTTTCGGCATCTTTCCCTGCTCTCGCCGCGTTCATCAATCTTGGCAACACCGCATCACGCGCTTGTCCACGCCCGCGGGCCCATCGCATCTCTACACGCAACACCTACCATGGTCGGCACATGGACGGAGAAGCATACGCAGAAGTACTTTCGGGCCGCGGTGAAGAAACGCGTGGATTTCATCGGCACGCGCAAACATTTAGAGTTCACGGACCAGGTGCCGCCCACGCACGAGTGGACGGCTGAGCTGCTTGAGCAGTTCAACCGCAACCTGCGTGGTGTGTACAATGGGCCTTTTGACTGGGAGACGACGGAGGTCCTGTTGATGAAGTACATCATGGTGCGTCGCGTGCTCACAGTGTCTCGGATGATCTGAGTCAAACGTGCGTCAGACGGACGACCTCTTGAACTCGCTCAAGAATCTATCGAAAGACGTCGCGCTGCCTCACCTTGTGCGGCTCGTCCTGGACTGGGCCTGCTGGGACCCGCCGGAGGAGGGAGCGTGGCCGCCGGGCTTGAGCATGCGCCGCTACTTCATGAAATGGCGCCACTGCGAGCCGCTGAACTTCAAGTCGGACACGTCGACCGACGTCGACATGGAGCAGGCGGCCAACGCTCTGCTGGATATGTGGATCGGTGAGTGCATCACCGTGTTCGTGTGTGCGTGCGCTCACTGTGTCCCGCTGGTCAGCCAATGACCGTCTGTATGGTACGTTTGTTCCTCTTTGGTCGGTTGTGTGAGTATGACGATTGGCGCGCATGTACAGCGGACACACCTGTGCAGTATCGCGAGGCGGAGGATGTCCCTGGGGTGACGCAGTACAAGTTGAGGATGCAAGATGTCACGGACGAACAGCGACGCGAGGCGGCGGAGGCGTTGGAGGCATACCTGAACCAGGAGTGGCGGTGCGGTGCGCCGTTGCAGATGAAGGCCTGGATCAAGGTCAGGTCGTACAAGAGGCCAGAGAACCTGCCTCCGGCTGAGAACGACACGGTGGTGAGTTTACAGGGTTGTGCTCTGCATTTGCTGTTGATGCGCTAGGTGACCAGATTCGCGGGCCATACATGTGCCTACAATGCGTCAAGGCTTGCATCCTCGAATGCCGTGTTCCAAACGATACCGAATTACCCAAGTGCGTGTCGTGCCGTGTGCGCAAGATCAAGTGCGCCTATCAGGTTCGTGCGCACAGGATATCTCTGGCACAACAGACTCACGGGACAGATAGACCGAGCTGGTTGATCCGCGCGCGGACCCAGCCTTCTTCAACCCGCCCCGCGCGCTATCCAAGGCATTGGTCTCTCAAGGTTCCAGTACAGGTCCGTCGTCGTCTGCTGGCGCGTCCGGCAGCGCAAAGCGCACAGCAGACACGTTGTCTGAGGAGGAGAGGGAGGTGAAGCATACCCGGTCTTGAAGGGCGTTTGTGCGTGACACTACTGTAGTATCGTGGTAGCACTCCGTTTAATGCGAGGAATTAGCAATCTGTTTCTTGCAAATACCCGGACTATTACATTGACATGGCGCCGCTGCCTGATGCCATGCGCGTGCATCCACACCTCCGGTCTCAACGTTTACCATGTCTCGAGTGCGCATCATCCTTACCATCCACCAGGTGCGCCCACAGTGGCTTCGGAACACGGCCCGCGGAACACGGTCATATGACGTGGCCAGCCATCTGTGCGACGCGCTCAGCGTCTAATTCGGACGGCCGGTGTGGCGTGCGCGCTTGACCTGGCTAGCATCCCGTCGGTCAGATTCTACCTCGCTCTTGACCGTTTCTCGCCTACGCGGCCTCGCTTCGATATCACTCTCTCGCATTCCTCGTTGCAGCCCTTGTACCTGCACTCGACCTCAACATCTGCCACGTCGGACGAGCCGCCCACCGCCCAGCATGGTTGGCCCATGGACTTATGAAGACACGGGGAAGTACTATCGCGAGGCCGTCAAGCGTCGGCCCAGTTTTAGCGGTAGACGGGATATGTTACAGTTCACCGACCGGCTGCCGTCCACGGACGACTGGACATTACCGGTGCTCTTACAGTTGAACCGCACGTTGCGCGTGCTGTATAATGGGCCGTTCAACTGGGACGCTTTCAAGAAGATCGTCATGCAACATATCCTCGTACGTCTACATGATCTTTTGACCAGAACGTGTGATCTGACTTGTTCAGACGGACGATGTTCTTGATGCGCTCAAAGCGCTGCCCGAGGACGAGCAGATTCCGCACCTCGTGCAGCTAGTCCTTGACTGGGCTTGCTGGGACGCACCAAAGGAGGGCGCATGGCCGCGGGATCTCAGCATGCGGCGTTACTTTGTCAAATGGCGCAGGTGTGAGCCGTTCTACTTTGAGGCGGACACGCACACCGACGAGGACATGGAGCGGGCGGCGGACCTTTTCCTCGACATTTGGATGGGTCAGTCCCCGGGTTGTATACTAGTGTGCCCGCTAACCGTTCGGTGTACATTGTTGTTGCACAGCAAACGATCGACTGCACGGTACGTGCATGCTTGCGGTTTGTTTTGCCGCTTTGTGTTGACATACGGCGCACCCCTGCCTGAAGCGGCAACCCCGGTACAATTCGGCGAGGAGAAGGACTTCCCCGGCTTCACCGTGTACCGAGTGAGGGATGAGGCTGTCACTGACGCGGAGCGGCTTGCAGCAGCGCAATCGAAGGAGCTGTACCTGAACCTGCAAGCGCGAGGTTGGGCGCCTGAAAGGATGGATGAACCGCTCCAAGTTGGAGCGTCGGTTGCGCGGCCTGCAAAACTGCCTCCGCCCGCGGGCGACATTGTGGTGAGTTTCTCTTGATCTGCTCCTTACAACGCTCATGTGCTGGACGGCCAGATTTGCGGTCCCGGCATGTGCGCGCAATGCATCAAAAAGCGTTACCTTGAGTGCCGTGTCCCGCAAGATGGCGGAAAGCCTAGGTGCGTGGCATGCCGCGTACACAAGCTTGGATGCGAGCATAAGGTGCGCATCCTGTCCTCGCACGGTTACGGGGTACTCATAGAATCATACAGGGCAAAACTATGGATGCGCTCAAGAAACAGTCGCTAGAAGATGACTCGGACTCTCGTGAGGCGACACCGGACCCTAGTCAGCGTTCCCAAAGGTCAGGCTCGGAAAGCGTGGTCTCTGAGTCTAACAAGTCCGCGGCGTTGACGAACGCGTCTGCTGGTAAGTTGTCCTCCCCGCAGCTGCTGTCAAACTCAAGCTCTTTGTAGATTCCGTGCCCGGTCCTTCCGGTGGTCGCAAGCGCAAATCCCAAGGGTCGCGAGACAAGCAGAAGAAGGCGAAGCGTGCTCGGAAGTAGACAACTGTAGTACAGAGTATTGTCTTGAACATGTAGCATAGAGTATCCGTCTATCTTGGGCAGTGGCTGATGCGTTTGGTATACCACAATCGAAGGGACTTCTCCGCACCGCGCATAACGCAATGCAGTGTCGCGTCAGCGTACCATGGCGGCCATATGTGTATGTTGCACCATGTACCGAGGACGTCCCAGGGGATCCTGCGCACCCGCGCGAGATCCCCTGACAGCCATATTGTATGTCGCACCACGCACTGAGGACGTCCTAGGGGATCCTGCGCACCCGCGCGAGATCCCCTGACAGTCATATGTATGTGTCGCACCACACACGCAAGACGTCACAGGGGATCCTGCGCACCTGCGCGAGATCCCCTCAGACACATATTGTATGTCTTACCACGCACGCAAGGTGTCACAGGGGATCCTGCGCACCCGCGCGAGATCCCCTGACAGTCATATGTGTATGTTGCACCACGCACTGAGGACGTCTCAGGGGATCCTGCGCACCCGCGCGAGATCCCCTGACAGCCATATGTATGTGTCGCACCATGTACTGAGGACGTTCCAGGGGATCCTGCGCACCCGCGCGAGATCCCCTGACAGCCATATGTATGTGTCGCACCATGTACTGAGGACGTTCCAGGGGATCCTGCGCACCCGCGCGAGATCCCCTGACAGCCATATGTATGTGTCGCACCATGTACTGAGGACGTTCCAGGGGATCCTGCGCACCCGCGCGAGATCCCCTGACAGCCATATTGTATGTCGCACCACGCACTGAGGACGTCTCAGGGGATCCTGCGCACCCGCGCGAGATCCCCTCAGACCCGTATGTATGCGCCGCACCATGTACTGAGGACGTTCCAGGGGATCCTGCGCACCCGCGCGAGATCCCCTGACATCCATATACACGGGGCACGCCAGCTGACATGGTACACGTTATGACATTGCAACAGTATGATACAGTACGACCTGGGTACACGGCAGCGACGACGAGCGAGCGAGAACAATACGAGTATGACAAGATATGCGCTGACGACACGCGACACGGTGCGATAGCGTTAGAGACCAGAAGACATGGGACGCAGCCCAGCAAGACACGGCGTTTGTGTATGTACATACTATCAAGACCAACCTTGTCCGTACAATCACACATCGCGAGCTGTCCTAGTCCTTGTGGACCGCCTTTTTGGCACCCGTGGTCTTGCGCGACGCTGAAGCTGTCGAGCCGCCGCCGCGTTGCTTCGGGGTCGGGGTGTCGGGCGCGAATGCGGCCATGTCGTCCTTTGACGATGACGCTGCGGCGTTCCTAGAACTCGACGCTGTGGGATTTGAGGACGACCGCGCAGCGCCGCTCGAGGAAGAGGGAGCAGCCGCGTTCGAGGTCCTCGACGCGAGCATTTCGGTCTTCAGGTTGTTAATGGGCGTAGGCCTCGGCCCGTCGTATTTGGGGTACCACCCCGGCCGGCGCACCAGGTCCTCGGGCGGTTGGTGAGCTGGGACCTGCGGCTTGCTGGACGCAGCTTGCATCTTCGCAATCTTGTGTGAGAGCATCGTTAGTGGAATGATAATGAGTGCAAGGCGGATACATACGTGGTAGCCCACCGCGCTCTCCACCTCATCCTCGATGCGGTCCCGGATCTGCTCCATCAGCTCCTTCCACCGCGTACCGAGCCAGCCCATCGTCACTACCGCGTTCCGATCGCCGTGCCACGGGGAACCGTGGTCGTCTGGCTCGCTGTCGTTCTGGACCGCCTCGGGCAGCTGCCCAAGGTCGCCCGCCCTACTCTTCCCTTTGCCGTCGACGACCTGCGGCTCATCGATATCCATCGCGTCTTCGGGAGCGTCGGGGCTGCTCGCCGCACCGGCAACTAAGGCGCGTAGGGGCTGGTCATCCTCGGAGTCAGAGTCGATGGTTATCGTCTCCCTTGCCTCGGCGCGCGTGCTCTTGTTGTCGGCCGTCTTCTGGGACGGCCCAGGCTTTGATGCGCGCGCCGATATCTTCGCCGATGACGGCTTGGCCTCCGGCGTGGCGTCGACTTTCTTGCGCTTGTTCGGCGTGGCCGTCGCCGATTTCGCCGACGTCCTGGAGACGGGTGCGGCGACCTTCGTCTTGGGCTTCGCAGCCGTCTTCGCCTTGCCGCTTTGTGGAGTGCGACTTACGATGTCGTCCTCGCCCGGGCTGTCCGACATTTCTTCGCTCGAAGAGACCGCCATCCGCTTGCGCGGGTTGATCTTTGAGGTCGTGGGGGCAGTGGTCGAGCGCGCGGGGGGAAGGTCAGCGTATCGACCGTGTTTCTGGTCGTTCACGTAGACGGCCTCTGCTTCGTAGTAGGTCTTCATAGTCTTTAATCAGTGTCCTAAACGGTTTTGCAGAGAGGTTTGTACTTACCTTAATGTCGCATGGAGATCTATGCCCGGTGATGCAGGCGACGCACCTGCGTCCGAGGCCGCGGATGACGCATTCGGTGGCGCCTCTCTTCTTGCACTGCGCACATCGCCACTTGCCCATGAACTGTAAGAGAGTTAGCGAAGTACGTGTTGTCGTAACAGAAACTCACCTTCGCGTGCACGTTGTCGTTCTTCTCAGTTGCGGGCATGAGAAGGGTCCACTGCCCTTCCCACTTGGGCGCAGAGTTGTCCACCTCCGGGTCCTCACGCTTGGGCACGGCCGACGCCTTGCCCTTGCCTGCTGCCCGTGCCTTCCGCGCCGAATTGCTGCTGATGCGTTTTCCCCCTCGGGCCTTCCCCTTGCCCTTGGGTCCGGTCGGCGATTCGTCGTCCTCGCTGTCGACGAGCTCGTCTGCCTCCTCCACCTCGACCTCGCTCTCATCTGCCTCCTCCACCTCGACCTCGCTCTCATCTGCCGCCTCGACCTCGACCTTGCCGTCAACAGGCGACGCGCTCGTATGGGGCAGGGCGGGTCGGTCTTCACGCTCCCGCGCCTCGTTGGCCTCGCGTGCGCGTTGCGCATACGGGTGGTGTTGCAGGCGGGCTGCATGGATGTCAGTCGTGGCGGGGCTTGCACGTCGTGCGAGGTATTCACCGGTCGCCTCGTCGTCGTCGTTGCGGTCATCGCGGTCCTCACCGTCCTCGCCCGGTTCAGTCTCGCCCGGCGCGTCCTCGACCAGCGCGTCACCGCCCGTCGCATCCTCAAGCTGCGCGTCGTCGCCCAGCACGTCCTCGACCTGCGCGTCGTCGCCCAGCGCGTCCTTTGCCCCATCCGCATCCTCGCCCGGCGCGTCCTCGACCTGCGCGTCACCGCCCGTCGCATCCTCAAGCTGCGCGTCGTCGCCCAGCACATCCTCGACCTGCGCGTCCACTGCCTCCCCCTCATCCGGAGCGGCGCTGTTGCGCGCAGGGCTGTCGGGGCGGTCGGACTCCGGTGAGACGCTGCGATCACTGTCGGGCTCAAGGACGTTGGAAACTGCACACACACGCATGTTAGCCCATAGATGAGTGCTACTATGCGCTACTCACTCCTCAACCGATCACCGGCTGTGAATCAACGTGTGATGAGCTAGTTGCGCGAAATGCGTCAATTGGGACGACTTACCTATCCATGGCATAAAGATGTTGAGGTGGGGCATGGTGAAGTCGTCGGTGATGGTTGAAGGGACAGCTTCGATTTTCATGTCGATGAGGACGCGCTGGAGAGTGCGCACCTCGCCTTCGCGGGTAGACCTCACATACTGCATGGCCGCCTCGACATAAGGCAGCCGGGTGATGGATACATTCTCGAGGACTGTGAACCAGTCATCGGTCTGTGGAATCATGTCAGTCAGGGCGGCGCTCGATGGGCCTGTGGTTCACGCACGATGATGTGGTCCTGGATGACGACCTCGACGGCCTGGAGAGTCCACCGCTCGTCGACGAACGCCTTGATCAGCTTATTCAGCGCTTTCATCTCCTCGGGTTGCCATTCCAGTGCGTCCGGCGGATCCTCGCAGAAGAATGGGGTGACGGGTCGCTTGCCAGCCGCTGCGAGTCCGGTGTCCTTGTGGAACTTCTTCAAGGTCGCGCTAAGGTTTTGGAAAGTCAGGGTGCCGACCATGTTGTAGGAGGGGTTGCCAGATGAAAGAAGGAAGGGGGAGCGACAGAGTCAAGTGCCGCGCGCTGTCCTAAGTCCGAGACGCTCGGTGGTCGCGGCTCCCACGTAGCGGCGACGCGATCGGCCAATCGCCGATTGATCGAGAAGCGCTCTATCTTGATCTGCTGACCTCGGTGCGGTCCGAACATAATTGAATCTTACCGATTGGCAGGCGCAACTTCGGCACGAGGATCTGCAGGGATCGTCGATCAGCTACTGTGCAAGTGCGAGCGCGATGATGAGGTGCGAACGCGATGATGAGGTGCGAATGCAATGATGAAGTGTGAGCGCGATGATGAAGTGGGAGCAACATGGGAGTCGCTTCGCGTTTTGGTAATGAGAATGAAGCGGCGAGTTTGCGCGGTGCGCCATGTCGGCCTCGTGTTGCATCAGCCGAGCCTTGCGGTGGAGGCAGCGTTTGATGTCGGTAAATCAGTGCGTCGTGCGCTGCGCTGTCGATCTTCATGTAGTAGTACTCCTACCCCCTGTGCGCGCATATGTTGAGGTGTGAATGTCAGGACGGCCCAAAAAGGGATCTCGCGCGATCGCGCGACATCCCCCAGATCGATGTTTATTGAGTGCGCCCCGTACTCTCTGGGGTTTTTGCACGTGTGCGCGGTGCGGTCTATGTTGCGTCCGACTGGAACATTTGCGAGTTTTCTGATGTGTCCCTGCTTTCCAGAAAACCGCGCGTTCGGCATCATCACGCGCGCGGCCTCGCGGTCCCCTTTCCGAGCTCATGGTGGCCATGCTGCGTGATGCTCGTGGGTCCCTGGAAGGTGCGCTGTGCTCTCTCTGATCTTTTCCCCTCATCCGCGTCTGCGCACTTCACAGGGTTTGCTTGACAGTACTACCGCGCACTGCTCACAATGGCTTCGTCAAGTAGTCAAGCTGTGGCCGGGCCGTCGTCGACGGAACAGGAGATCGACCGAGCCCTGGAAGACCTGGGTGAGGATGCGTCGGAGGTGCGCTTCGCTTGCGCTGTGTGGTGCCGTTTCTACGCTGACATGGGCATGATGTACGTACTACCAGATTCTCGAGATGCAGACGGCCGCGCAGGAGATATACCTGGAGTACTCGCGCCAGATGTCGCAGGCCATGTATGGGTATGCGCTGTTACCGACGCTGGACATGTTCCAGACGGAGTGTAACTTGGTAAGTGTCCATAAAACGTTCAGCACGCGGTCCCTGGACACTCAAAACGTCGACGCATTGGTTGCGAACTTCAACACGAGTACGTACCAAAATCTACTGCATCCCCATCGGGTTGAGGTTGCGATTGCCGAGGAGGCGTTCGACTTCCCCGCGAACCAAGACTGGCACCATCCCGAACAACTGCCGTGGGTGAAGCTCAAGCCACGGGAGCTCGGCGCGGGGGAGCACAGCGACGCGCCGCGAACACACGCCGCGTACACGCTCATCGGGCAGCATCGGATCGAGGCGAGCAAGCAGATGCTCCAGTCGTACGTGGAGACCATGGCGAAAACCGATGCGGAGCTCGCCGCGATAGGAGAGAACAGTCCGAGGTCGAAGGGGTTGCGCACGAAGCGCGAAAAGCTGTACGACCGCCTTCGCAAGCACGGATGCTGGCTATGCGTCGTCTATAAGTATGGTGAGTGCGCTGTCTGTGACGGCGGGGGCGCGTACGTGGTTGGACGCACGTTAACCTGCTTTGTTCAGGGTCGCTGGGCGACAGGAAAGCGGCGGAGTGGCATGCGCAGAACAAGTCGTATCCGAGCAAGGGGGAGACGCCGGAGGAGCAGATGCGCCAGAATATGCGCGAATTGTACAAATGGCGATCCACCGGGTCGGCCAAGGACTTGCTTCAGGCGCACATCCGGCTAAGTACCATCGTCCACAACATCCGGCCACCAGGCACGTCCGGCAGCATGCTGCAGACGGCCCTCACGCACATGTACCGCAACCCCGCCATCCGGCATTTCCTGTGCTCACTCACGCCCATCCTCGACGCCTCGCTCCCTCTGTACAACGATGGGTCCGATCCCACGAAAACGCGGGGGTTCGGGCGTCATTACTACGACCGGTGCGCGCTGTTCGCCGTCAGCTCTTGGCGACGCGTGTTTGCGAAAGGAGGTGGGGTAAGTGCTCGGGCTGTCTGAGTGCGTTATGGGTGCTGATACCTGGTACACACCCAGATCACGCTCTTCGCGATGATGCGGATGCAGTGGGTTATGGGTGTCATCGGCTCCAAGGAGTCTTTCCACGGCATCAAAGAAGTCGAGGAGATCTGCGACGAATACGACAAGGCACGCGTGTCCAGGGATAGGTACCTGCGAATGAAGCAAGCCCCGCTCAACGCGTCCGAGAATGCTGCAGCCGACCGGAAGACGGAACTCGCGATGTACGCCGCCGCGCACGATTTGGACGAGGTGGATGGTGCGATTTCGTCGACGGTCGCCCGGTCGGCCGACCGTCTTCAGCGCGAGTACACGCGCGGCGCGCAGTTGCCCAACTACGAGCTATGGACCGACGAGATGCTAGACACCGTCGACCAGTTCGCGACCGACCACCTCGTGGATGCCGCCTCCCTCGGGGTGCGTTGCAAGCAGGGTTTCTCCATGATGAACCAATACAGCTCTGCGCTCATCAACCAGCTGCGGTTGAAGGCGGGGGGTGCGCTAGGTCAGGAGGACGATGATGAGGATCTGCTGGCGACGGAAGGAGACCCGCAGACGCCTCGGAGCAAGAAACGCGCTTGGGCTAAGAAACGCGTCAAGGCGCACAAGAAGCATATGGAACATGTCATTGGCCGTCTCGCATACGCGTACTACAACTGGACGGTGTTGGATGATGCTGAGTTCACGCCGGAGCTGCCGCTGTTGACGTGCCATGCCATCTCGCTGGTCGGCGCCCAGGTCGGGATGTACTCGCGAGGGTGGGAAACGGGTGAGTGTGGTACCGTCATGGTGGTGTGCGTGTGGTGGCTCAAGTCCCTATCTTCAGGTTGCGCACATGTTCGAACCGACGGCGTACTCACCGCATATCAATTCCAACGCGTCGGCGGCCACCAACACCAAGGACAAGGTTGAGGCAGACAAGACGCTCCATGCGCTGATGGCGACGGTCAATACGCCGTACCTCAAGACTGGCTCGGTCCGGGACTTCACGCAGTCCGACAGCGTTCATTGGGCAGTACGTGGTTTGCGCTCCCTACCTCTTTGTCTCTGTATGTTGATGGTTCGGTGTGCAGCTTGCGCGCGAATTCTTCGGCGATAGACACACCTTCGTCGCGTTGCTCCAGGACTGCTCTGGTAGCCCGCCGGCATCCGTCTCGATGTTCCGTGCCCTGACGCGGGACTCGCTCAGGATGACCTACATGCCGCTCACGCAGGACGTCCCCACTGTGGTATCCAAGGCGGCCAAGTTCACCGTGAAAGGCAACGGCAAGGGGAAGGGGAAGGCGAAGTCAGAGGAGAAGGCGCGCGCGGACTCCAGCGCCCTCGCGCAGGACCATGACAACGCTGTGAAGCAATTCGCGGTGTCGCCAGCAGGGACCGTCTTCCCCAAGCTGGACATCAGGCAGCACGTCAAGATGTTTTCGTCAAACCTCAGATGCGTCACCGACGCCATCGCGATGAAGACACCTGACCTCCTCCAGGACACCGGTATCAGTCTTGACACCCCCGCCATGCGTGCGCTCATGCACACGACAGCCAGCACGGCGGAGAAGAAGAGCGCCGCCCCCGCTGCGGCTGCCGGTAAGAAAGGGAACGCGTCTGCGGGCCCCGTCGCGGGATTCACCGCTGACATCGCTGAGGCGGACACCGTGGAGGGCGTGGGCAGCGTGACCGCTGCGGCTGTGCCCAAGGCTGCGACTCGCGTCTTGGTTCCAATGGTTGTCTACTTGCTGAACGAGGTCGCCATTGCGCAACTCCTGTACAACGACCCAGGGTCAAAGTGGTGGTCGAAGCCTATCGGCGAGTTCCGCGAGAAGTATCGTCTGCTCATGGACTCCTTTATCGACAGGAATGGGTCTCCGGATGCGAAACACGCCCACTTCCAGTGGTGGGACCTCGACAAGCCGAAGCCGGAGTGGGATGCGCACCCTGTCCCGCAGTGGTACGTGGACGGCGAACCGAATCCGCAGCTCCTTCTGTGGAAGAAAGGGCTGG